>NC_046320.1:300000-550000 GCF_009819535.1 Lacerta agilis
GGCCAGCTGCTGCCTCTCAACCTAACCTACCTCACAGGTAGGTATGACATTTCCGATGCCCCAATTGCGCAGAGGGGTGAAATGCAAGGAGGGGAGGAGGAGACTCGGGGTTCCGAAATTCTTATGTTGGGGATGTAGCCAGAAGGGGCTTAGGGAGCTGGGTATGTTTAGCCTGAAGAAGAGAAGGTTAAGGGGTGATATGATAGCCATGTTCAAATATATCAAATGATATCATCTAAAGGAGGGAGAAAGGTTGTTTTCTGCTGCTCCAGAGAAGCGGACACGGGGCAATGGATTCAAACTACAAGAAAGAAGATTCCACCTAAACATTAGGAAGAACTTCCTGACAGTAAGAGCTGTTTGACAGTGGAATTTGCTGCCAAGGAGTGTGGTGGAGTCTTTAAGCAGAGGCTTGACAGCCATCTGTCAGGGATGCTTTGATGGTGTTTCCTGCTTGGCAGGGGGTTGGACTGGATGGCCCCTGTGTTTTCTTCCAACTCTATGATTCTATGTTTCCTGTGCAATCAGCCAGACCACTTCGCCAAAGTGTGCCCGCAGCGTAAGGGCTGGCAGGACATGGTTTGCATTGCGGTCAAGGAGGTGGGGGAAGAGGTCAAAATTCAGGGAAATGACAGTGCCTGGCTGCCGGAAGGGAACAGGGGCAGCAGCCAGGCAAGCACACAGCAGTAGAGCCCCCACCATGTCCTCCCAAGGCAGCAATTTTGATCAAGGTGGTGCTAGAATTCCCAAATGGCTATCCCGTGGAGGTGCAAGCCTTGGTCGACTCAGGAGTGAGTGTGAATTTCTTTAGCAAGGAATTAGCTCTGGAGCACCAGCTGCATCTGCTTCTGCTTAATTTCCCCCTGCAAGTCATCACCATTGATGGGAGGGAGTTACTGGGCAGAGAAGTGACTCACCAGACCCCCCCCCCATGAGGATGTGGGTTTCCAAGCATTCAGAGACTATTGCATTCAATGTGACCACCCTAGCAGGCCCACCCATCATTCTGGGGATGAGTTGGCTGGACCTCCATGATTCAGTGATCTCTTGGCATCAGCTGTCACTCACCTTCGGCTTGGGACACTGCATGGAGCACTGTCTGGAGGAGGAGAGACCCCGGGTGAGAGGAGGCATGGCCACTGCAATACACTGATTATGAGGAGGTTTTCAGTGAGAGGGAAGCTGACAAGCTGCCACCCCATCGGCCTTACAACTGTCAGATTAATTTGGTCCCAGGGGCCAAGCTACCAGCATGGAAGTTGTACTCCATGTCGGACCAAGAGATGCTAGAATTGAAGGAATTCATAGAGAAAAATCTGCAGAGAGGTTTCATACAAGAAAGCAAGGTGGTGGGAGGAAGCCCAGTGTTCTTTGTGGACAAGAAACAGTCCAAACAGTGCTGCCTTGTGGTGGATTTTAGAATCATCAATTTCTTAACGGAACCGGTCACGTTTCCCATGCCTCACATCGGCGACCTGCTGGCAAGGGTACGAAAGGGAAAGATCTTCACCAAGCTGGACCTAAGGGGGGCGTACAACCTGATCAGGGTGAGAGAAGGGGATGAATGGAAGACGACCATGTTCACACCACTGGGCGCATTTGAATATCTTGTCATGCCTTTTGGCTTACAAGCTGGGTCTCTGTGTTTCCAAGCATTCATGCACCACGTGCTGGGTCCTCTACTGTACAAGATCTGTATTTGTTTTTTGGACGACATTCTGGTGTACTCAGGGGATGAAAGGCAGCATGTAAAGGACATCAGAGAGGTGCTGCAGAAACTGAAGGAGCACCAGCTGTACGCCAAATTAGAGAAATGCCAGTTTCATGCTCAGGAGGTCGAGTTTTTGGAGTACAAGTTATCCAATGGGGCCTTGCCATGGACACTGAGAAGGTAAAGGCAGTGCTGGACTGGAAGAGCCCCCAAACCAAGAAGGACGTGCAGAGATTTCTGGGCTTCAGTAATTTCTATCGAAAATTTATCAAAAACTTTGCGCATGTTACCACGCCCATCACGGACTGCTTGAGTGGTAAGAAGAAGTTTCTGTGGACAGGAAAGGCACAAGAGGTGTTTGAGCGTTTGAAACAAGTCTTTGCTTCAGAGGAACAGTTGCTCCATGTGGACCTGGCCAAACCTGTGGGTGGAGGCGGATGTGTCAGACAGGGCCATAGGAGCAGTCCTACTACAGCAGGACAAGGAGAAGGAATGGAGGCCTTGTGCCTTTTTCTCCAGGAAACTCAACAAATCTGAGCAAAACTACACTTCCTGATCGGGGCGTGCCAACAGATCCAGGTGTGCACCGACCACAAGAATCTAGAGTACTGGCAGACCACGAGGGTGCTCAACCAGCAGCAGATCAGATGGTTGGAGTTTTTCGCCAACTTTAATTTCAAGATCCAGTACGTTCCGGGGCAGCACAATGTGAGGGCTGATGCGTACATGGAAGATGAGGGACCTCCTGTGGTCAGACACATCTTTCAGGAGGAAAAATGGACTTGTGGGGGAACTTTGGTGGAGGGAACTGATCTCATCAAGCTCACAGGGGAGGATGAGTTTACTCAGGAGAAACTCAGGGATCTCAAAGAAGGGCGGGGGGTTGTTGAAGGTTTTTGAGGCAAAAGGGGGGCTGTTGTTCCGCAAGGGAGCACTGTATATTCCCAGTGAGGACTTGAGAGCCAGAGTCCTCAAGCAACTTCACGATAACCCCACAGCAGGACATTTTGGCCAACACAAGACCATGTTGCTCGTTACAAGGGATTTTTGGTGGCCAAGGGTCAGGGAAGATGTGAAGTATCTGAAGAAGTGTGCATGCACACGAAAGCTTATACCCTAGAACAAACTTAGTTGGTCTCTAAGATGCTACTGGACTATTTTTTATTTATTTAATTCGACTGCATCAGATCAACATGACTACCTACCTGAACCTGTGAGGCACTGGGGCTCTCCGCAGCATCTCCAAGCTCCTTCCCCACCACCTCTCTTCCCCACTAGAGGCATTGCTGCTTCCCGAGCTGGAAGAGGTACTGCTGTCCAGGTGGCGTCGGGGCTCTCTCTATTCTGACAGAGCCTCAGCCCCCCCCCCCACTGCCTGATGGCAGTTCCCTGACAAATGCCATAAGTTTGGTGGCTTTCTGACACTTAGGGAGGCACCTTGCCAGATAACCAAGGGTGCCATTTAGGTAAGAGGCACACTGGCCACTCCCCTTTTTGTTTACTTGCAAACCTGCAATCATTCCTCTGGAGCACATCTCTTCCCAGCCAACATGGAGCTCCTCTTGTTGTAATAATTATGATAGCTGTGTACCAGGCCAGCATTGAAAAGCTGCATGTTTCCTTGCTTCAGACATATATAGATACCACTTTGCCCTATGCTAGGACCAGGCAACCTGCAGCCCTTGGGATAATTTCATGTGGGAGGCAATGAAAGGTCAAAGAGAGAACCAGAGAAGAGGCTAGATCCTTTTCACATGTTCTACTGGCATGTGAAGTATAGGAATGACAATAGGAGAGGATATATTGTTTAGTTATTATCCTTCCTTGCTCTCATCTTTTGCAGCTTAAACATGAAAGCTAAGACAAGGTTGATTTAACCTTCCAGAAATGATAATTCAGGATGCTTTAAGGCAGACTGGATTCCCCCCCCCTTAAAAACAACAACAACAACACACACTGTTTTGTGAAGAAATAAAAGTAGTATTTGCTTACATAATTTAGGTCTTGAAGCAGCAAATACTGTTCAAAAGTTCAAAGTTCAAAAACGGTGTCTGAGCTGCAGAGTTCAGACATGCATGTGTGGTCAGCTTGGACGCATGATGAAGAAAGATGAAGATGTCTGGGCAGGAAGGAACTATGTAGAATTACAGCTTCCTGCCAAGGCAGACAAAGGAAGTAATCTCACAGAGTTCTCTCTAGCACTTTTTACAGGAAAGCTCAGTGAGCTTCAGCCCCTTCATATGCTTATCTGGCAAAATGTGAATTGTTGGTTTGACTGCAATAATGTCCCACATGAAGGTGGGGCATCCCCGACTGGAGATGCTAGGAATTGAACTTCTGCATGCACAGCAGGTGCTCTGTCCCTGAGCTATGGCCTTGCACTGCAAGGAAAGTAGCAGCAGGGCCAGGAGCTTGATGCTATCCACTCTGCTTGGGTGCTTGGGTATTACTGGGCCAGTTCTGGCTAGGCTTCTTGTAAATCCCAGGAGTCAGCTGAGCAAAGTTTCCTCTCTAGGAAAGCTTTATTAAATTTTCCTCATTTCCAAGATTGCATCAACAACCTTCCTCTTTTCACAATGTTCCCAGCGATGAACATATGTGCATATAAATAAT
The DNA here is from genome assembly GCF_009819535.1 of Lacerta agilis. Taxonomy (NCBI): domain Eukaryota; kingdom Metazoa; phylum Chordata; class Lepidosauria; order Squamata; family Lacertidae; genus Lacerta; species Lacerta agilis. The sequence goes on from NC_046320.1 coordinate 304,325, forward strand.
CTGCAAGAGGGAGGAACTCTGGGAAACTTCAGCAGACGGCACTGATCCCCTACAATTAATTTTAGATCTCTTCCAAGTTTAATTAGAAAGCAGCAGAACACAGTGTGGGACCAGAGCCAGCCCAATGAGCAAAATGAAGCAGGGGGCACCTGTTTGCTACTACTTCTGCCTACTGCAACCCAACTCCATCTTAAAGTCTCCATCTACTGACTTCAGAAGTACTGGTTTGGTGGAAATTGCTTGCAATGCAACCCTAGGCATGTCTACTCAAACATAAGTTTCCTGTGAATTCTGTGGCACTCCCTCTGGGGAAAGTGTGCGGGAAACTGTTTTGGCCCAGTGGGTCAGATCTTTATATCCCCACCACCTGCTCAGCAGGCCAACTTTTGTCTTGTGGGAGGGACCACCCATCTGTCAATCATTTAGAGCACAAGGTCGAACAGATTCCTCACTGGCCTTGCAGACAATTTTCCCCCAAAAGCTCAACAACTTTTGTCCACCTCAGGTGCCAGCGGGGGTTGCTACATTGCTGGGCTCAAGTTCTGTGCTGCCTCCCTTCCCTTGATCCATGGGAGCTAAAATTGCTCCATGTGGTCTCTCAGAATCCTGGCTTGTAGGGCTTCTGATGGTGATGTATCTCTCAGGAGAGCAGAAAAGATCAGTGAGAAAACATACACTTCTCCTTGTAAAATGGGAAGGGAATCATGTCAGGCCAGATACACAAATGAGTCAGTACCCAGGGGAAAGAGAGAAGGTCATATGTGAATGGATCTGGCAGTATAGGTGGATGAATTCTACAGAAAGCTCTCAAAAGTGACATTACTTTAAGCCAGAGACTTTTTCAGAAAGATATTCAGAGGGCTTTAAAGGTTTTTCCTCCTTTGGGGGAGGAGAAAGGAAAATAGAACGGAAAAAGGTTCTATGTATCAACAGTGAAAGAAAGTGAAAGAAACTAAATTGGACAAATAGCTGCAGGTATCAATTTCAGTCAGGCCACACATTAAGGATTGGGGAGAAATTTGGTTTTGTTCACATTTAAATGTGAAGCTGTCTAAATCAGACTTTTGAAGCAAGCCATGGACTGAAACATCAGCTGCCTTCAAAATGTGCTGTGCAGTTCGCCAGCCATGTAATGTTTACATACAGTACATGCACATGCTTGGGTTGTTGTTGTTCAGTCATTCAGTCATGTCTGACTCTTCGTGGCCCCATGGACCAGAGCATCCTTGGGTACAGTGTGCAAATTGAATATGAAAATTAAGAGAATTGCATGTAAAAATTGCATATAAAACTTAGGAGAAATTCATGCTAAAATGCTGGTGAATTTATTTTTTATTTTTTAAAATAATATGTTATTAAGGCTTTTCATAATACAATAAAAAACAAATCTAAATGGAAACAACAACAGAAAAGAGAGAGAGAAAAGCAGATTCCTCTTTCAAAGATACAGTAGATCTTAATCTGTCTCCCTGGGGCCAAGATCAAAGATATAACAGAACGGCTGCAAGGAATCATAAAACCCACTGACAAATATCCCTTCCTTTTGGTCCATGTGGGAACCAATGACACTGCAAGCCATAGCCTCCAGAAGATCAAAAGTGATTATGAGGCTCTGGGCAGGAAGTTGAAGCAATTAAATGCACAAATTGTCATCTCATCTGTCCTCCCAGTTGAACGACATGGCCCAGGGAGAGGGGGGAAAATAGGGGAAGTGAACAACTGGCTTCGCAAATGGTGCAAACAGGAACGGTTTGGATTCTTAGATCACGGCCTGCAGTTTCTTGAAGATGGACTTCTGGCAAGTGATGGGCTGCACCTCACAAGGTGTGATGGCCTGGGAGTCAGACTCTGATGCTGAACCTGAGGGATCCCAGCCTGCACAGGATTCCCCGCCTCCAGAACCAGCTGAGCCGGGGCCAGGGCTTGAGCCTGAAGGATCCCCACCTGTGCTGGATCCCCAGGTGCAGGCATCAGCAGAGTCTGCTCTGGCTCCTGATGGGAGGGAGGACCCATTGCCTGCAGGTGCTCCACTCCCAGCCTCTTCAGAGGAAGCTGAGGCAGCCCCTGGGTCCAGTAACCCACCAGCCTCTCCTGAGCTACAGAGGCTCAGGGCAGAGAGGCGAAGGGAGTTAAGTGCCTGCAGGAGGAGTGCTCGCCTCCAGGCCCGGAGGAGAGGCGAGTCTCCAGAGGATCGGGGCGGCCCTAAGCATAGGGCCAGATAAAAGCCAGCCAGACCCAGCCCAAGTTGCGTGAGCAACTTAGTTGCAAGCGTGTGCTCAACCTGCAACCTTGTGCCTGAACCTGCCTTGAACCTCGACCTGCTCCCTGCCTTGCTCCCTGCCGGACTGACCTCCTTTGGACCCATAGACCCAGGACTGGACTTGGACCTCGCTTCACGGACAAACCCTTGGGGCCAGCACAGTTTGCTCACGCCACACCCGCACTCCCCCTTCGCTGGGGTGCGTTCGGGAGGGACTAGTAGCCATGGCTGAACAGGCGGCTGCGCTGGTGGCATTGGCCCAGGAGAACCAGGCCTTGACCCACACCGTGCAGCAGCTAAGCAATGCGGTTACGGCGCTTCAGCAGCGTTTGGATGCCTTACCGGCTCCTGGGGCCGCCGCCCCAGCTCCTGGCAAGTACCCTGTGGCCCTGCCAGAGAAATTTGATGGGTCCCCAGCCAGCTTTCCCATGTTTCTCGCCCAGGCCAAGCTGTATATTCAGGGGCGAGCTCGGGATTTCCCCGACGACCGCACCAAGGTGCACTTCCTGATCAGCTTGCTGAAGGACCAGGCGGCCAAGTGGGCGTTGCCGCTGCTCCGGCAAGACTCCCCCTTGCTGACAGACTATACAGGGTTTTGCAATCACTTGGAAACCACGTTCTCCAACCCTCAGAAGGGGAGTCAAGCCAATCGGGCAATTCGGCGGTTGAAACAGGGCAAGTCCACAGTGGCCACCTACGCCACGGAATTTCGGCTGCTGGCGCAGGACTTGACCTGGAACGACTCTGCACTTCGGGACCAGTATCTCGAGGGACTTTCAGACGAGATACTGGATCAGCTGGCCACGTTGGATCGCCCTGCCACACTGGATGCCCTAACCCAACGGAGTCTGCAGATAGACGATCGGTTGGAGGACCGTCGCCAGGCCCGGGGCCGCCGGCACCCCGGGCTCCCGGCGCCGGTGCTTCCCTGCAGTTCCGGGGCCAGAGCTGAGTCATTGGAGGAGCCGATGCAGCTCGGGGCAGTGCGGCCTCGCCTCTCCCCCTCGGAAAAGACTCGGCGTCGGGAGGGGAACCTGTGTCTCTACTGTGGTGGGAGTGGACACTACGCCCGAACCTGCCCTGAGAAACGCCAGCCGCAGGGAAATGGCCAACCCCAGTAGCCGATGGCCCAGGCTACCTGGGGTCCCAAGCATTGCATGATGGGCCCTCACCAGTGGAATTGCAACACCTCATGATACCAGTACGTCTGTACCCCCCCCGGTGGGCCCTGGATTCTCACCCATGCTCTGGTGGATTCGGGGGCAACCCGCTCCTATATGGACTCTGCCTTCGCCACTCAGCATCAGGTGCCGCTTCAGAACAAGCCGGAACCGGTACAGGTGGAGGCAATTGACGGACGGCTCCTGCGCTCGGGCGCTGTTACTCGGGAGACCCATCCCTTGGTCCTGTGCTACCAGCAGCACCGGGAGGTGCGATCCCTGGACATTGCCACCATGCCCCGGTTTCCCCTGGTGTTTGGGATGGACTGGCTGGAGTCGCACAATGTTCAGATCGACTGGGTCAATCGGACTGTACGCTTCCCAGACCCGGGTTCCCATGCTCAGTCCGAGTTAGTAGCAGCTGCCCCCACGGGGCAGGCTGTGTCAACGCTCCCTGCCGTGTACCAGGACTATCTAGACGTGTTCGAGGAACAGGGAGCAGACCAGCTGCCGCCTCATCGGTCCTTCGACTGCGGCATAGACCTACAGCCTGGTGCGCCCCTGCCTGTGAGCCGCCTATATTCTCTTTCGGAGCCAGAGCGTGAAGCCTTGCAGGACTTCCTTCGCAAGAACCTGGAACGCGGGTTCATTAGGCCCTCTACCTCACCCACTGCCGCTCCTGTACTCTTCGTTAAGAAGAAGTGTGGGGAGCTTCGCCTCTGCCATGACTACCGGGCCCTGAATAAGATCACCATCCCAGACCGGTACCCCTTGCCCCTTATTGCAGAGTTGCTGGAGCGGGTGCAGGGGGCGCAGATGTTCACCAAACTGGACCTCCGAGGGGCCTACAACTTGATTCGGATTCGTGCCGGGGACGAGTGGAAGACGGCATTCGGGACCCAGTATGGTCAGTTTGAATACCTGGTTATGCCGTTCGGATTATGCAACGCGCCCGCCGTGTTTCAACGGTACATCAACCACGTGTTCCAGGACTTGCTAGACAAATACGTGGTGGTGTACCTAGATGATATTCTGATTTATTCCCGTGACCCAGCTCGTCACGAGAGTCATGTTCGGTCCGTGTTGCAGCGCTTGCGGGAGCACCGCCTGTACGCCAAGCTCAGCAAGTGTGAGTTCCACCAGCGGTCAGTGGACTTCCTTGGACACCGACTCTCCCCTGACGGGGTGCAGATGGACCCTGGGAAGGTGGCTGCGGTTCGAGAGTGGGCAGCGCCCCGGAACCGCAAGGACTTACAGCGGTTCCTAGGGTTCGCCAACTATTACCGGACCTTCATTGCAGATTATGCTCATCGCACCACCCCATTAACCCGACTGCTGCGCCCCAAGACGCCCTTCTCCTGGGATGAGGAGGCTGAAGTGGCATTTCAGGGGTTGAAAGCCTGTTTCCAGAGGGCGCCGATTTTACAGCATCCTGATCCCTCTCGTCCCTTCGTGGTGGAGACTGATGCCTCCAGTACGGCTCTCGGTGCCATCCTGTCTCAGCAACACGGACCCGATGCGCCGCTGTTACCCTGCGCTTACTACTCCCGGCAGCTCCTTCCGGCGGAGCGTAACTATATCGTGTGGGAGCGGGAACTACTGGCCATCAAGGTGGCCTTTGAGGTCTGGCGCCATCATCTTGAGGGGGCACGACACCCGGTGGAAGTGAGAACGGACCACCGGAATCTGGAGTACCTCCAGACCACCCGCAAGTTGAACCAGAGGCAGATCCGGTGGGCGCTGTTTTTCTCCCGGTTCCAGTTCCGGATCCGCTACATCCCTAGCTCCCAAAACCGGAAAGCGGATGCCCTGTCCCGGAAACCCGAGGACGTCGCAGACACTGTACAGCAGGCAGTACCGACGACTATCTTACCACCGGCCACATTCCTGGCCACTCAGGAGGTCAAGCCGCTGCAGGCTCGGGTGCGAGAACAGCAACGGGTCGACGCTTGGGCTCAGGAACGGCTCCAGGAACTGTCTGACGGGTCATGCCCTCGATATCCGGGGCTGGCCCTGCACCAGGGCCTACTGCTGCACCAGGGTCGTCTATACATCCCACCAGGACCATTGCTGGCTGAGGTTCTCCAGATGTCCCACGATGCCCCAGCAGCAGGGCACTTTGGGCGGTACCGGACCACCCATCTGGTAAGCCGGGAGTTCTGGTGGCCCCGCCTGAAGGCTGATGTGGCACGCTATGTTGCTGGTTGCGATGTCTGCCGGCGGGCCAAGGGCCCTACCGGGCGACCCCCCGGTCTGCTCCAGCCATTACCAGTCCCACCGCGTCCCTGGCACACGGTCTCGCTGGACTTTGTGGTGGACTTGCCCCCATCTCGTCACTGTACCTGCCTCCTGGTTTTCACGGACCATTTCACTAAGATGGTGCACTGTGCCCCCTGCCCGTCCATACCCACAGCTAAGGAGACGGCTCAACTGTACCTGCAGCACATCTTCCGCCTGCATGGCCTGCCCGAGCGTGTGGTTTCTGACCGCGGCGTCCAGTTCACATCCCACTTCTGGCGAGCCCTGCACCAGACCCTTGGGACGGAGGTCTGTCTATCTTCGGCCCACCACCCGCAGACTGACGGCCAGACGGAACGGGCAAATGCGGTGCTGGAGCAGTACCTCTGGTGTTACTGCAGCTTCCAGCAGGATGACTGGGTCGATCACTTGCCATTGGCGGAGTTCGCCTACAACAATGCAGTGAACGCCTCCACCCAGCAGACTCCGTTCCAGGCCTCCTACGGCTACCATCCACGTTTTCCCCCGGACGTGCTGCCAGCTTCCGCGGTCCCCGCAGTGACAGACTGGCTTCAGGAGCTTCAGTCCCAGCAACAATTATTGATGGAGCAACTGCGCCAGGCCAAGGACGCATACAAGGCCCAGGCTGACCGACATCGTCAGGAGGGGCCAGAACTCCATGTTGGCGATCGGGTGTGGCTCTCTACCCGTCACCTGCATCCCTCTCGGCCCTCACGAAAGCTGGATGCACGGTTTGCCGGCCCATTCACCATCACTGCGCAGGTGTCGCCGGTGGCGTTTCGCCTCCAGTTACCTCCATCGCTCAAGGTTCACCCAGTATTCCACCGGTCCTTACTCAGTCCAGTCGCCCCGCCCGACGAGTTCCACCCAGACAATCCACGACCGCAGCCAGTTTTGGTGGAGGGGGAGCCTGAGTATGAGGTAGAGTGCATTCTCGACTCACGATACCGCAGGGGGAAGCTCCAATACCTCATCGACTGGAAGGGGTATGGGCCAGAGGATCGTTCATGGGAACCAGCGGAAAACGTCCACGCACCTGCCTGCCTCCATGATTTCCATGCAGTTTACCCCAGTAAGCCTGGTCCGGCCCCTCGGTTGAGGGGGAGGCCTGGGAGGGGGGATGGTGTGATGGCCTGGGAGTCAGACTCTGATGCTGAACCTGAGGGATCCCAGCCTGCACAGGATTCCCCGCCTCCAGAACCAGCTGAGCCGGGGCCAGGGCTTGAGCCTGAAGGATCCCCACCTGTGCTGGATCCCCAGGTGCAGGCATCAGCAGAGTCTGCTCTGGCTCCTGATGGGAGGGAGGACCCATTGCCTGCAGGTGCTCCACTCCCAGCCTCTTCAGAGGAAGCTGAGGCAGCCCCTGGGTCCAGTAACCCACCAGCCTCTCCTGAGCTACAGAGGCTCAGGGCAGAGAGGCGAAGGGAGTTAAGTGCCTGCAGGAGGAGTGCTCGCCTCCAGGCCCGGAGGAGAGGCGAGTCTCCAGAGGATCGGGGCGGCCCTAAGCATAGGGCCAGATAAAAGCCAGCCAGACCCAGCCCAAGTTGCGTGAGCAACTTAGTTGCAAGCGTGTGCTCAACCTGCAACCTTGTGCCTGAACCTGCCTTGAACCTCGACCTGCTCCCTGCCTTGCTCCCTGCCGGACTGACCTCCTTTGGACCCATAGACCCAGGACTGGACTTGGACCTCGCTTCACGGACAAACCCTTGGGGCCAGCACACAAGGGTTGGAAGGAATGTTTTTGCCATGAAACTCAAAAACCTCATCAGGAGGGCTTTAAACTGACCTATGTGGGGGAGGGAGACAGTGGTCCTGAAGGTAGGAGTCTATCAAGTACTGAAGATGATCATCCAAATGTCAAGGACCAAATGGAGCTAACAGCATGCAGACCTAGTGGTGGGAGGAAAATATCCTTAAATAAGAGCCATGGGGGAATGATCAATGGTCTTCAATGTCTGTATACTAATGCACAGAGCATGGGAAATAAACAAGATGAACTTGAGCTCTTGGTACAGAAAACTAAATATGACATAATAGGCATCACTGAAACCTGGTGGGATGAGTCTCATGATTGGAATGTAGTAATAGAGGGATACAATCTATTTCAGAGAAATAGACCAAACAGGAAAGGAGGAGGAATAGCGTTATATGTCAGGGATGTGTAAACCTGTGAAGAGATCCAGGATTTGAAACTCCAAAGCCAAGTTGAGAATATCTGGGTCAAAACTAAGGGGGAGAAAAATAACAGTGATCTCATTGTGGGAGTTTACTATAGACCCCCTGTGGCGGAATAATGCCTTGTTCATCATGGGTTAACCTATCACTCCCATGTTAGGTAGGTGTTCCCTGGGAGGCGGAGCTACTTGGCATTCTAAAAGGAGGGGGAAAAACCTTGAAAGGCAGTTGGGGGTTTGGCAGTTGGGTGTGGAGGTTTAGAAAGAGAAACTGCGAGGTTAGGCTTTGGGGAATGGGAGAAAAGGTCATTACCATTGCTAACAGGATGCAGGAAAGATTATAACTGAGCTGAATTATATAAGAAGATTTGTACCAGTAATAACTCAAGACATCCATGTTTTCAAGTTACCTTAATAAAGTTAAAAGTGCTTAAACGTTCGCTGACTGTGGCAGTGCGTCAGTGCCTCAAGAGGTGTGGCTGAGGGGAAAAGCACTAAGGGTTTCCTGTGATAGAGGGAACGGGTGGCTTATTTTCCTAGCATACAGAGGACTGGGCAGGGAAGCCAAAGGTGCCACGCAGTTGCCAAAAAGGGAAGGCAAGCTGCAGTAGTTTGGGAACCCAGGGCGGGAGATCCCAAAGGTGGCAAGAGTTGTTTCGAACGTAAAGCACTGAGGTACCCCAGAGACACTCCCATATAACCACTGAAGGATTGATCCTAGTGGACAGTGAAACTTAGGGAGAGTCACGGTTGGGGAAGGATCGAAAGGGGAGGGAATAGGATCCCTCATACCCCCAAGCCAAACTGAGGACACAGATGATGCCTTCCTGGAACTTGTCAGTATTGTAATGTCTCATTCTCACATTGCATAATGTTGCGGGTTGCCTTTAATTACTTAATTGATGCATGAGTATGGGAACTATTTAAATGTCTCCTCCCTCTCTCCCTTTCCCCCCCTCTGCTGAAGAAGATGGATGTGAGAGTTGTTTTGTTATTTGCTTTATAAATAAAACCTTAGATGTTACTTTCCAACCACAGTTGCTTCTGCTGCACTTTGCTGTAAGAGACTGAGTTTGCTATATGCATATGGGCTTTTAATGCTCACAACGGTTATGGGCCCAGACTGTGTTGCTGGACTGTGCGCAGACTGTGTTGGACTGTCCTCAGAGTGTGTTCCGGACTGTGCCAGATTGCTGTGTGATTCCTGGCAAGAAGTGTCTCGGCTGGAGGACAGTGGAATGTAACTCAAGGTCAGCTGCTGCTGCTGCTTCAAAGGCAAGTTTGTCTGTTTGTTTTACTGCCTAATTAGCAAGGCTGTGTAGGAGAGGCAAGCCGGTCATAAGTCTTTGCAGCATTAAGAGAAACTGTTTCATTGGCTGATAGGAAAACCAGAAATGGATCATGCGCAGAGCCAAGCCGGTACTTTTCCTTTTCCTCTGCTTGATACGCATAATTACTCTTCATGGAATTTGCGTATGCAAGGCCTGCTGCTGAAAGAGAAATTATGGCATGTGATAACAGACACAGCACCACAGCCCAATAGTCGTGGATGGGCTGCTTGGAATAATGCAGATTGCAGAGCCAGAGGCACAATAATGACAGGTGTCTCAGATGGCCAGTTAATTAATCTGCAAGGAAAAGATTCCGCCAAAGCTATGTGGAATGCTTTGAAAGACATACATTTACGAACAGCAGCTGGTTCGGCGATTATCTTCTTCAAGCGGTTGTGCAGACTAGAATTGCAACCTGGTGGAGACCTGCAGTCTCATATGGCTCAATTAAAATCCCTGAGGCAGGAATTGAGTCAGAGAGGGGTGAATCTTTCTGAAGACATTTTCTGTTTTTTGATTATAAACAGTCTAGATCAAAGTTATGATTCGGTAGCTGCACAGTTAGCAGTTCTACCAACAGCTCAGCTCACTGTTGATCATGTGTCTGCTGTTTTGATGAATGAAATGGATCGAAGAATAACTGTAAATCACAGACAAGGACAAGCTAGCAGCGCTTCAGCACAAAGCCCAGATAGTGTTACTGTCTTAAAGGCACAGCGTTGCTACAATTGTGGAGAGCTGGGGCATGTGCAAAGATTCTGCAAAAAGCGTGCAAAAGCCAAGCGTGGTTCCAGAGGCAGAGGGGGAGGCAAAGCCCAGGGACCCCCTCAACCAAAGGCTATGATTACACGTTGTACCAGTCAGCGTGTGCAGTCAGCATTTGTGATAGATTCGGGCGCTACGCGGCATATCTGCAGAAATAAGAGTTTGTTTGTCCAGCTTGAGTTGCAGAAGGGCACGATTCATCAAGCAGATGGAGGCTCATTTCAAAGTGAAGGACATGGAACTGTTTTCCTGAAAAGCCTGAATACAACAATAAAGAATGTACTGTTTGCTCCAGATTTAGCTGATAACCTGCTGAGCGTGTCACAGCTTACTGCACAAGGGTTTAAAGTGTGTTTCACCAAAAATAAGTGTCAAATAATGAAGCATAATAAGCTTTTTCTTTATGGCAAATATCAAAAGGGTTTGTTTGTTTTGCCTTATCGTACTGAAGCAAATGATGTTGCTAAAAATGGTGAACAGTGTTGTAAGTTGTCTGTGAGAAAAAATGAGAAGTTACATGATAATTGCATACATGATTTTCACCGCAAATTAGGGCATTTGCATTTTCAGGGCGTGGCCAAGATGCCTGAAATGGTGGAGGGAATGACTTTGCGAAATTGCAAGTATCACATGAAATGCATTTCCTGTGCTGAGCACAAAGTCAAAATGGCTCCCAAGGGTAAAATATCTATGAAGGAAGTGACCGCGCCTTATCAGTTTTTACATGCAGACCTTGTTGGTCCTCTAGCGCCCTCTAGAGGTAACTCACGGTATTTTTTGGTTCTGATAGATCAATTCTCCAGATATGTTTGGGTTTATATGTTGGAGAAGAAAAATGATGCATTTGAAAAATTTAAGAATTTCTGTGCATGGTTAAAAAATGTTCATGGCACGAAAGTGAAATGTTTTTTCACAGATAGAGGGGGAGAATTTTGTTCAGCAGTTTTTGAACAATTTCTAGCTGAAATGGGCATAGAGCACCAAGTTGCTTGTCCGCGTTCCCCGTGGCAAAATGGTTTATGTGAAAGAGTTAACCAAACACTCCAGCAGGGCATGAAGACTCTACTTCATGATGCCAACCTGCCAGATGTTTTTTGGGCAGAAGCACTGAATTGTTTTACATATTGTTATAATCGCAGGCTCTCATCAGCCATAGGCTGTACTCCTTATGAAAAGCTATTTAAGAAAAAGCCTTTTATTAAGCACCTTAAAATTTTTGGTTCTGATGTATGGGTGCATACACCACAAGATAGCAAGATGGGCAAACGTGGTTCGCATGCTATATTTCTTGGTTATGAAAAAGGTGCATATCGTGTATTAATGACTAATACTAAGACCTTAAAGCTGACAAGAAGCATTGAATGTAATGCAAAATGGGATAAAGTAGGCATTTTTCAGTGTTACCATGATGCAGATCAGGAGCCTGATCCTGAAGAGGAAGAGGTTGACAGAGGTGAAAATGTTGCTGAAAATTCTGATAGTGAGACAGACACGGGAGATTATAAGAGCACTAAAGAATTCCAAAGACCGTCTGATGAGTCTCATACAGAGTCAGAGATACCACTCTCTACTACTCCAAACCAGGAGCCTGCTCCTGAAGATTTGCATAATATACGCAGATCTGAGAGAGCCACAAAGGGTGTTCCACCTAAGAGATATGCACAGGAGTATGCTAATGCAGCCATAATTGATACAGCTGTTGCTAGCTGTTCAAAACAAGTTTTTGAACCTGCAAACTTCCAGGAAGTAAAGAGTTTGTCTTCAGAGGATGCAAAGCCTTGGCTTAATGCCATAAAGGCTGAACTAGATTCCCTCCATAAAAACAATACTTGGGAATTAGTTCCAATGCAACCTGGCATGAAATTGATTGATAGTCGTTGGGTCTTTAAGGCCAAGACTGATCAGCATGGAAATGTGATTAGACACAAAGCCAGATTAGTTGCACGTGGTTTCTCACAAATTCCAGACCAGGACTACCACGAAACTTATTCACCTACTGTAAGATTTGAGAGTATACGATTAATGCTAAAAATTGCTGCTGAGGAACAACTGAATGTGTCACATCACGATGTAAATACAGCTTTTTTGTATGGTAATCTGGACGAAAGCATTTACATGGTACCACCTGATGGTATTCAGGTGAAGCAGGGAATGGTTTGTAGTTTAAAGAAAGCCCTGTATGGACTAAAACAGAGTGCCCGCTGTTGGCACACCAAATTGACACAGGTATTGTTCTCTCTAGGGTTTCACCAAGGTATAGCTGACCCTTGTGTATTTGTCAAAGAAGAGAAACAACAAAAATTGTATTGCATATGTTTTGTTGATGATCTTTTGTTTCTATGGAAAGATGAGACTATGTACAAAACCATATTAGCCAAGCTACAAAAACACTTTGACATGAAAAATCTTGGTAAAGTGACCAATTATCTCTCTCTGGAAATAGAGAGAAACCAAAAGGGTGATTTTCTAGTACATCAAACAAAGAAGGTTAATGATGTGATTGCTAAATTAAATTTAAATGATGCCAATGCTGTTGATACACCAATGGTTACAGGTTTTCAACTTGAAGATAATGATAATTTATTTTCTGATGCAACTTTATTCAGAAGTGTGTTAGGCAAACTAAGCTTTATTGCTAGGTGCACGAGGCCAGATATTGCAATCAGTGTAAATTTGCTTAGTAGACATGCTAACAAGCCAAATGTACAAGACTGGAAAGCGTTAAAGCGCATTGCTCGCTACCTAAAAGGTACAGAGCATTATAGGCTAAGGTTTACAAATAAGAAATCTAAAGGACTGGAAATATATGCTGATGCAAGTTTTGGAGATGATCCTATGGATGGAAAGAGCACTTCAGGTGTATGTTATATGTATAATGATTGCTTATTTGACTGGTCATGCAAAAAGCAAACCACTGTAAGTCTCAGCTCATGTGAAGCTGAGATTAATGCACTAACATACTCGCTTATGGATGTTGAGTGGATGTTACAATTATTTAAGGACATGAAAGTAGAAATATCTAGTCCTATAACGGTGTATCAAGACAACAAATCCTGTTTGGCTTTACTGAAATCTGAAGGGTGTAAGCAGAGAACTAAGCACTTGCAGATCAGACTGTTACATGCAAGAGACTGTATTCAGAAAGGGCTGATACAAGTATCATATATGCCAGGAAAAGAAATACCTGCAGATTTGTTGTCAAAGGTTGTAAATAAACAACAACTGGATCTATATGTACAGATATTACAGATGTACTAGATGATAATGCAATGTTATCATGAAAAGGGGGAGGATGTCAGTATTGTAATGTCTCATTCTCACATTGCATAATGTTGCGGGTTGCCTTTAATTACTTAATTGATGCATGAGTATGGGAACTATTTAAATGTCTCCTCCCTCTCTCCCTTTCCCCCCCTCTGCTGAAGAAGATGGATGTGAGAGTTGTTTTGTTATTTGCTTTATAAATAAAACCTTAGATGTTACTTTCCAACCACAGTTGCTTCTGCTGCACTTTGCTGTAAGAGACTGAGTTTGCTATATGCATATGGGCTTTTAATGCTCACAGAACTGATCGCCAAGCATTCAAAAGGAAGTGAGATAGTAGTAATGGGGGATTTCAACTACCCTGATATTTGTTGGATGTCAAACTCAGCCAAGAGCATAAGGTCGAACAGATTCCTCACTGGCCTTGCAGACAATTTTATTGTCCAGAAAGTGGGAGAAGCAACAAGAGGATCAGCCATTTTAGATCTGGTCCTAACCAATAGTGATGACCTGGTTAGTGCGGTAGAAGTGGCAAGATCTTTAGGTGGGAGTGACCATGCTCTACTGGAGTTTATTATACAGCGGAAAGGAGCAACGAAGCATACTAAGACTCAAATTCTAGACTTTAAGAAAGCCGACTTCTGAAAACTTTGGGAAATGTTGGGTGAAATCCCATGGACAGAAATACTAAAAGGGAAGGGAGTTCATGATGGTTGGGAGCTTGTTAAAAGGGAGATATTAAAAGCACAACTTCAGGCAATACCAGTGAGACGGAAACATGGAAGGTGCCTAAAGAAGCCATGGTGGCTATCTAAAGAACTTTTAATTGAGTTAAGATTAAAAAGGGATATGTACAAAAAATGGAAAAAGGGGGAAACCACCAGAGAGGAATTCAAACAAATAGCCAGTATGTGTAGAGACAAAGTCAGAAAAGCTAAAGCACAGAATGAACTCAGGCTTGCTAGAGAGGTTAAAAGCAACAAAAAGGGCTTTTATGGGTACGTCCGTAGCAAAAGGAAGAACAAGGAAACAGTGGGGTCACTTACAGGAGAAGATGGTGAAATGCGAACAGGAGACAGAGAAAGGGCAGAACTCCTCAATGCCTTCTTTGCCTCAGTCTTCTCCAAGAAAGAAAACAATGCCCGACCTGAAGAATATGGAGCAGATGATTCAGCAGGGGAAACACAGCCCAGAATAAGTAAGGAGGTAGTACAGGAATACTTGGCTAATTTAGATGTATTCAAGTCTCCAGGGCCAGATGAACTACATCCAAGAGTATTAAAAGAACTGGCAGAGGTGATTTCAGAACCACTGGCAGTAATCTTTGAGAATTCCTGGAGAACAGGCGAACTGCCAGCAGACTGGAGGAGGGCAAATGTTGTCCCTATTTTCAAAAAGGGGAAAAGAGAGGACCCAAACAATTACCGCCCATCAATACCAGGAAAGATTCTAGAGCAGATCATTAAGCAAACGGTCTGTGAGCACCTAGAAAGGAACGCTGTGATCACTAAAAGTCAGCATGGGTTTCTGAAAAATAAGTCATGTCAGACTAACCTGGTCTCATTTTTTGACAGAATCACAAGCCTGGTAGATGAAGGGAATGCTGTGGATGTAGGCTATCTTGATTTCAGCAAGGCCTTTGACAAGGTGCCCCATGATATTCTTGTAAAGAAGCTAGTAAAATGTGGGCTAGACAATGCTACCATTCAGTGGATTTGTAACTGGCTGACTGACCGAACCCAAAGGGTGCTCATCAATGGCTCCTCTTCATCCTGGAAAGGTGTGACTAGTGGGGTGCCACAGGGTTCTGTCTTGGGCCCAGTCTTATTCAACATCTTCATCAATGACTGGGATGATGGGCTTGAGGGCATCCTGATCAAGTTTGCAGATGACACCAAATTAGGAGGGGTGGCTAATACCCCAGAGGACAGGATCACACTTCAAAATGACCTTAACAGATTAGAGAACTGGGCCAGAGCAAACAAGATGAATTTTAACAGGGAGAAATGTAAAGTACTACACTTGGGCAAAAAAAATGAAAGGCACAAATACAGGATGGGTGACACCTGGCTTGAGAGCAGTACATGTGAAAAGGATCTGGGAGTCTTGGTAGACCATAAACTTGACATGAGTCAGTGTGATCCAGCAGCTAAAAAAGCCAATGCAATTCTGGGCTGCATCAATAGGAGTATAGCGTCTAGATCAAGGGAGGTAATAGTACCACTATATTCTGCTCTGGTCAGACCTCACCTGGAATAATGTGTCCAGTTCTGGGCACCACAGTTCAAGAAGGATACTGACAAGCTGGAATGTGTCCAGAAGAGGGCAACCAAAATGGTTAAAGGCCTGGAAACGATGCGTTATGAGGAACGGCTTAGGGAGCTGGGTATGTTTAGCCTGGAGAAGAGAAGGTTAAGGGGTGATATGATAGCCATGTTCCAATATATCAAAGGATGTCATATAGAGGAGGGTGAAAGGTTGTTTTCTGCTGCTCCAGAGAAGCGGACACGGGGCAATGGATTCAAACTACAAGAAAGAAGATTCCACCTAAACATTAGGAAGAACTTCTTGACAGTGAGAGCTGTTCGGCAGTGGAATTTGCTACCAAGGAGTGTGGTGGAGTCTCCTTCTTTGGAGGTCTTTAAGCAGAGGCTTGACAGCCATCTGTCAGGAATGCTTTGATGGTGTTTCCTGCTTGGCAGGGGGTTGGATTGGATGGCCCTTGTGGTCTCTTCCAACTCTATGATTCTATGATTCTAATCCTTGTCTTACACAGAAGGGGGTGGATCCGCCCAACTCTTCCCTTTCTTCTCCCAGCCTCCCACGCTGGGAGATCTTCCTTCCTGCCCAGAGCCGTCTCATTCATAGGGGCAGGTGGCGCGGTGAACCAGGGCGCCGGGCCCCCCAGGGGCGCCCCCGCGAGCCCGCCGGCATACCGGGCGCCCCCTCCCCAACCTGCCCCCGCCCTGAGGGGCCTGGCACTGCAAGCCAGCCACCCTCCGGAGCCCCAGCTGGAGCGCTGGGAAGGGCGCGCAAAGCCCCGCGCTGCTCCAGCGCCACGTCCATCATCCCCCGAGGGGCGGCCAGCGCGGGAGGGAGGTGGGCGAGTGGGGGATGAGGGGCGTGGCGCTGCAAGCCGGCCACCCTCCGGAGCCCCAGCTGGAGTGCTGGGAAGGGCGCGCAAAGCTCCGCGCCGCTCCAGCGCCACGCCCCTCATCCCCCGCTCGCCCGCCTCCCTCCCGCGCTGGCCGCCCCTCGGTACAGGACATCAAAACAAAAACAAAACAGAAGCAAGAGCAAAGGAAGGAAGGAAGGAAGGAAGGAAGGAAGGAAGGAAGGAGAAAAACAGATAGATTAAAAGAATGAAAAGGGAAAGGAAAGGAAAGGAAAGGAAAGGAAAGGAAAGGGAAAGACATTAAAGGGCTTCCAATTCTCTGTCAGATATATATTATTTCAAAATATTCAGTGTTTACTCCAGAATGGTATCCAGCTGTTCTTCCTTCTGCTAGACAATATTTTCTCAGTCTTCAGATTTGGACATCTCAAGTTCATTCATTTATCCTTCAACACAAAAAGTCTAAAAGAGGTTCTCCAATTATTATTATTGATAAATGTTACCAGTAGTATTCCTTCAGTCCAACATGACAACTTTAACTCCAATGCTGAGAAACAATAGACCCTTGATCTTTTTTCCCACAGGTGTGTCTTTGCTGTGGTCATATATTAAATCAATAATCCATAGTTATTTACTTATTGCATATTCATTTATTCACACCCAGTTCCATATCTACTAATCTCATTTCCAATTGACCATAGTTCTCCATCAGAATTTAGAAAAAAAATAATAATCCATTTCCTCTTCTTCAATTCTTTTTCCAGTAGTGTTGCCAACAGCTTAGTAACTTTTTCCTTTAAATTCACTCCAAATTGTACACAGAAACCATTCTTTCTCAGCTCTATTTCTGCCAGCTCATGATATTTCTTAATCTCCTGTGTGGAGGTCCTCTCCATTTCATCACCTACTGCCTCCAGCATTACCATTCCACTCTCCAGTTCTGGCAGTCCTCATCAATATTATTCTCCCAACGTTCTGTGTCTTCTTTAGCCTCTGATTTCTCTGGTCCATTTTCATTCACCATTTCATACATATCTCAGCTCTGAGCTCCTTCAATTGCTCATCCAGTAGTTGCTGCATGATGCTAAACAGTCAGTGGGGTGTCCAATAGTATTTTGGGGTATTTTCCTCAAGATCCTACAGTATTTGCTTATCAGAGTACATTCCTTGTATTCCTTTCTCACAGTAGTGTAATTATGTAGTTTCACTTTACAATCAGCACTTTTACCAATGAGAAAGAGGATTAAAAATAAAATAAATGAAAATTTCTAACAGTTGGAACTGTTAGAAATTTTCTAAACAGCTTGGCTGTTTAGAGTCATTCTTAGGTAGAAACAATTAAAACATGCTTTTTATTTTGCTTTCAGCTTTTTAATTGCCATGTCTTCTTAAGCCAGCAGTTCTGTTGTATTTTGGATGTATGTTACAACTGGCAGACAGATAATCTCAGTCATAATTTATAGCAGTTGCACAAGTAATTGAATAAAGGGAGGTTTAGCTGACCTTTGCCCTAAGGAAGTGATGGCGAACCTTTTAGAGACTGAGTGCCCAAACTGCAACTCAAAACCCACTTATTTATCGCAAAGTGCCAACACAGCAATTTAACTTGAATACTGAGGTTTTAGTTTAGAAAACAAAAACTCATACATTAACATATTTTGTCTTAAAAGAAAAACGCAGTAACAGAGCTTTCAATGATACAGAGTGGTGTTACCCTTAAAAGCACAACTTCAAGCAGTACCAATGACACGAAAACATGGAAGGTGCCTAAAGAAGCCAGGGTGGCTATCTAAAGAACTTTTAGCTGAGTTAAGATTTGAAGGGAATATGTACAAAAAATGGAAAAAGGGGGAAATCACCCGAGAGGAATTCAAACAAATAGCCAGCACGTGTAGAGACAAAGTCAGAAAAGCTAAAGCACAGAATGAACTCAGGCTTGCTAGAGAGGTAAAAAGCAACAAAAAGGGCTTTTATGGGTACGTCCGTAGCAAAAGGAAGAACAAGGAAACAGTAGGGTCACTTAGAGGAGAAGATGGTGAAAGGCAAACAGGGGACAGAAAGGGCAGAACTACTCAATGCCTTCGTTGCCTCAGTCTTTTCCAAAAAAAGAAAACAATGCCCGACCTGAAGAATATGGAGCAGATGATTCAGCAGGGGAAACACAGCCCAGAATAAGTAAGGAGGTAGTACAGGAATACTTGGCTAATTTAGATGTATTCAAGTCTCCAGGGCCAGATGAACTACATCCAAGAGTATTAAAAGAACTGGCAGAGGTGATTTCAGAACCACTGGTAGTAATCTTTGAGAATTCCTGGAGAACAGGCGAAGTGCCAGCAGACTGGAGGAGGGCAAATGTTGTCCCTATTTTCAAAAAGGGGAAAAGAGAGGACCCAAACAATTACCGCCCAGTCAGCCTGACATCAATACCAGGAAAGATTCTAGAGCAGATCATTAAGCAAACGGTCTGTGAGCACCTAGAAAGGAACACTGTGATCACTAAAAGTCAGCATGGGTTTCTGAAAAATAAGTCATGTCAGACTAACCTAGTCTCATTTTTTGACAGAATTACAAGCCTGGTAGATGAAGGGAATGCTGTGGATATAGCCTATCTTGATTTCAAGATAGGCTATGATATTCTTGTAAAGAAGCTGGTAAAATGTGGGCTAGACAATGCTACCATTCAGTGGATTTGTAACTGGCTGACTGACTGAACCCAAAGGGTGCTCATCAATGGCTCCTCTTCATCCTGGAGAGAAGTGACTAGTGGGGTGCCACAGGGTTCTGTCTTGGGCCCTGTCTTATTCAACATCTTCATCAATTACTTGTATGATGGGCTTGAGGACATCCTGATCAAGTTTGCAGAAGACACCAAATTGGGATGGGTGGCTAATACCTTAGAGGACAGGATCACACTTCAAAATGACCTTAACAGATTGGACAACTGGGCAAAAAAAAAATGAAAGGCACAAATACAGAATGGGTGACACCTGGCTTGAGAGCAGTACATGTGACAAGGATCTAGGAGTCTTGGTAGACCACAAACTTGACATGAGTCAACAGTGTGATCCAGCAGCTAAAAAAAGCCAATGCAATTCTGGGCTGCATCAATAGGAGTATAGCGTCTAGATCAAGGGAGGTAATAGTACCACTATATTCTGCTCTGGTCAGACCTCACCTGGAATACTGTGTCCAGTTCTGGGCACCACAGTTCAAGAAGGATACTGACAAGGTGGAACATGTCCAGAAAAGGGCAACCAAAATGGTCAAAGGCCTGGAAAGAATGCCTTATGAGGAACGGCTTACGGAGCTGGGTATGTTTAGCCTGGAGAAGAGAAGGTTAAGGGGTGATATGATAGCCATGTTCAAATATATCAAAGGATGTCATATAGAGGAGGGAGAAAGGTTGTTTTCTGCTGCTCCAGAGGAGCGGACACGGAGCAATGGATTCAAACTACAAGAAAGAAGATTCCATCTAAACATTAGGAAGAACTTCCTGACAGTGAGAGCTGTTCGGCAGTGGAATTTGCTACCAAGGAGTGTGGTGGAGTCTCCTTCTTTGGAGGTCTTTAATCAGAGGCTTGACAGCCATCTGTCAGGAATGCTTTGATGGTGTTTCCTGCTTGGCAGGGGGTTGGACTGGATGGCCCTTGTGGTCTCTTCCAACTCTATGATTCTATGATTCTATATCACACCAGCGAAAATGGCCAAAATGTATAAAACAAGTTCCAATAAGTGTTGGAAATGTAAAGGAAAAGAAGGAATATTTTATCACATGTTGTGGAATTGTAAAATGATTAAAAACTACTGGGATATTTATAACGAAATGAAGAGAATGTTTACGATAACCTTTGTTAAAAGACCAGAAGCCTTTTTATTAGGCATTTTGGGTCATGATTTGCCAAAAAAACAAGAAAAACTTACTTATTTATGCTACAACAGTGGCTAGAATTTTACTAGCTCAAAGGTGGAAAAACGATGAAATGCCAAATGAAAGAACAATGGCAAGAAAAACTGATGAAATATGCTGAAATGGTGAAGTTTACTGAAAGACTTAAAGATAAAGACAATAGAGACTTTAAAAAAGACTGGGAACCTTTTATGATGTACATACAGAAGCAACATAAGGAAATGGACTCACTTGCAGGGTTCGATTAAGCACTTACAATCAACAAATAGAACATAATAATGATGTATAATGTTAACTTTACTATATTAGGGAATAAGATAACATGCAGGAGAAGTGAATATGTTATAAACCAGAAAGGGAAGTTCGGTGAAGTCGTGGGGGGGGGGGTAATTTTGAAACTTAGTTTGTGATTATATTTTCAGTAGTGTTTATGTTAAAATTTGTTGTAAAACCTAATAAAAATATTTAAAGAAAGAAAGCGTCGGTTATCCAGGAAGGACAGTCCTGTTACCTTGTATATATTGTATGCCATTTGACTCTGACTGAAGATACAATTTAGTAGCTATATAAAGTGTTGTAATCAAATTATTAGCCTGTCGTGTTGCTTTTAGGTTGCTGCATTGTAAGAGTAGGGCTCGGAGTGCACCCTCTCTGAAGCCCTTGAGAGCTGCTGCCAATACTGAGCTGAATGGATCAATGGTCTAAGCTGGTCAAAAGGATCTCGTTTTGGGGTAGCAGCTCAGTTACCAGTAGCAAAGCCATTAAGAAGTAGTGTCCACCCCTCCAAACAAGAAAACCCCCATCAGTGGCTACATAAAGTGTGGGACATCATAGCCATGATCTTTCATTGCTTCCAACCTCTGAAGCTTTTCCCCATCCGCATCCTACCCCAGCCTCCTTGGTGCATCCCTGATGTATCTCTTCTTCGTTTCTTCCACCGTGTCTTCCTACAAAAATTGGAATGTCAGCAAACACACAGGAAAGCTAGGCACAGATTCTGTCTCCAGGCTTATTCACAGTCCTGAGTGAGTGGATCGGCTTCAAAGCCTCCAAGATTAAACCCAAGGATATTCAGCTGCCATCTCCCTGCTTTCCTATCATCTCCTCTTTCTGTTCACTCATTTTTTTGAGGGCAGCCATTGTTAAGGGGATAATTTATTCAACAAATTTCACCCATTGTCAAACAAAATTTGACACTGCATTATTCATCATTTACAAGAGGAAAATCTGCCCGGCGATCGTCTGCAAGTGTGAATCATGGAGCATGACAGATGAGAGAGGGGTGGAGGGGGGTGCTGTAGAAGATCAAAGTACTATGAAAAACCCTGAATGATGTCTCTCACCATATTACACTTCCAGGGGTGCACACAAACCCTTTAAAAATGTGCAGTTACAATCCTAATTTGAGAATGTGGAAAATGCCTGTTGGCTACATTCTGGATGGAGTTTAAACTCACTATGGCAAAACATTGAGAACTAGACCAGCAAATAGATTTTGTAATGGTCCAGGCAGGAATTAAGCCCAGCTAGAACAAACCAAAAGGTCCATCAAGTACAGCATTATGTGTCCATAGCTGGGAATGCATCACAACTGCCCAGCCACCATGATGTATTGCCAGCTCATAATGTCTGAAACCAGTACAGTGGTACCTTGGTTCTTGAACTTAATCCATTCCAGGAGTCCGTTCAACTCACAAAACCATTCAAAAACTAAGGTGCAGCTTCCGATTGGCTGCAGGAGCTTCCTGCACTCAAGTGGAAGCTGCATCGGACATTTGGCTTCCAAAAAACGTTCGCAAACCGGAATACTTACTTCCGGGTTTATGGCGTTCAGGAGCCAATTTGTTTGGGAGTCAAGCCATTCAAGAACCAAGGTACCACTGTGTGGCGATCACCCAAACTTAGGATTGGCACAGAAGGAGTTAAAAGGAATGACCAGTAAAAACCTTTAGGGGGCGGAGTTATGTGGGCTATATAAACCCCTCCCAGGGAAGGAAGGGGGTTCTTTAGTTCTTTGTTCTTTAGTCTTTTGTTCTTTAGTCTTGAGTCTTTTGGGCTTGTCTTTAGGCTTGTAGTTTGTCTTTAGCCAGGGGGCTTGTTGTGGGTATTGAGAGGAGATTCGAAGAAGGGTGGCAAGGGAAGGAGTAGAAACAGGGGTGGGAGAAATCGTTGGACACTGTTGTTAACAAGAACACAACCAAGAAAGTACTGTTTATTCAGAAACCACATGCTTATGTAATAAACTTGAAATAAAACAGTTTCGTTCCAATATTCTCCTTGACTGAACTGAGTGAAGTAAATACCAGACAGACTGGTTGGTGGCAGCGGTTAATTAATAAAGTGGTGAGTGCAGGTATCAACGAACCGTTAAACGTCTGGGGGACCTGTGCAGGTTGAGCGAACCGCCACAAGTGGTGGCGCAGCGGTGGGATCAAAAAGTCCAGTGACTGGAAAGAGAGGAGCAATACACCTGGAAGGGGGAGAGGATAAATCTGGAAAGGATATTATCCCGTCCTAGGGTGTAATTGTGGAGACTCTTGATCACCGTGAAGCTGAGAAAGAATTAAGAACTGGTGATCTCAAAAGTTATTCTGGCAGAAAGGTTTAAGCTGTGGTCGGGGGAAAGTACGCTGGAAAAGGTTAGAGAAAGAACCTTAGGCGTGACTTTGAGACCATAGTCTTGGAGAACCTAGCCGGAAAACAGACAGAGAAAAACATTCTTTTCTTTAATAGACTGTTCAAACTCCTATTTTTAAGAATATGCCACCCAAAAAGACTAAGAACCCAGTGAGGGAATCACCTATAGAAAGTGCTGAAGAGGAAAATGGGGACCTGCAAGGGGAACCAGGCCCTATTGAAACCCCACCTGCAGGAGAGAGTCCTAAAATCGAGCGTTTTGAAAAGTGGAAACTAGAGCAGGAATATAAACTGAGAGAGATGGAAATAAAATTAAAGGCTGAGCAGGAAAAAGAAAAATTAAAAGCTGAGAGGGAAAGTGAGAGCGAGAGAAGGCAGTTTCAATTAGAAATGAGGAGATTGGAAGTGACTGCAATAAAAAAGCAGAATAACAGTAACAATACCAATGGGCAAACACCTGTGAAAATAGAGTTAACATGTTTCCCAGAATATAAAGAAAGATACCCCACAAGCATTGCAGCAGCTGCACAGTTAGGAGATGAAATTAATGAAATCCGAGACTATGTGTATGATGGACCCATATATGGGGGGAGGAAGTGGGAGAACAATAAAAATAAAACTGAACAAAATCGAGGAAAATTTACCTCAGACCCCACTAAGGGAAA
Organism: Lacerta agilis; assembly: GCF_009819535.1. Taxonomy (NCBI): domain Eukaryota; kingdom Metazoa; phylum Chordata; class Lepidosauria; order Squamata; family Lacertidae; genus Lacerta; species Lacerta agilis. The sequence goes on from NC_046320.1 coordinate 327,862, forward strand.
TTACTCCTCAGAGAAGGGGCCCAATGAAAAGACATCCCTACAATCAGGGAGTGCTGAGGGAAAAGTTAATAAACCCAACAAGACAGATCCTCCTGAACCCTTTTGCTGGAAATGTGGGAAAGGGGGACATCGGAGGGATGATTGTTGGCAAGAAAAAGAGAAAATAAATAGTCCCGCAACTACAAAGAAAACATTTTGTGTCCAGGCTGTAGAGCAGGGCCCAACTGATTCAGTTGTCATGGCAACCAACTGGAATACAGTTGAGCAGGGGCCTAATGAGGTAGCTGAGGCCAAGGTGCTACATTGTAATACAATCCAACATGATGGACACCTATTACAAAGTGCTGGAGAAAACATTTCGGTAGAGGGGAAGGATACGGGGTCACAAATCACAATCCTTCACCCCGATATAGTAAAATTGGAGGCCATCATTCCTGGGAAGACTATAAGAATAAAGGGAATTTTCAAACATCCTGAGGTACTACCGATGGCAAAAGTTGATATTGGATATCAGAGTTGGTCAGGACAGTGGGAAGTAGCGATCTCTGAAGAGATTCCCACCGCAGTTCTTATTGGTGGGGATTTAGTAGAACATGTGCAAATGGTTTTATAGTCACCAGAGCACAAGGGAAGTTATTGTTGCCCAGGCCTGAACAAAGTGATACAGTTGCTGAAACAACTAAGGAAGGAGAGCAGCTGGGGGGAAGGGTTTCTATGGAAACAAGAGACGCTTCATTATTTCCCATGACTAATAGTCAAGCCTCAAGCTTTGTGGAAAAACAAAAGGAGAATTTAGAATTAAAACCCTATTTTGAGGCGGCAGAGGTAAATAAAACCTTAACTCCTGAGAGCCCAGAACGATTTAAGTTGGACCAAGGCTTATTATATAAAGAAGTCCTTATCACTCCAGCAAGGGGTGGTGGTGAGATACAACAACAATTGGTGGTTCCGACTGAAAATAGGGGCAAGATCCTGCAAACCGCACACCGCAGTGTGTTTGGCGCACCCATGGGGATTAATAGCACAAAATACCTGACATTCAGGATGGACGATGAAATCTGTAGTGTCCAACTGAATGTCTCAAAGCCAGTCAAGTCACTAAACCATGAACCCAATCTAGACTACAGTAGTCACGTTGTTGAAAAAGCCAGTGATATTGGTAAAGGAGGGTATACCTGCAATGTGACCAGTGACCTATCTGTGAGATCAGTTAGAACAACTAGTCATATTTATGATAAACCATTCAGCAATTGGAAATATAGAAAGAAAACCGTCCTGGAAGTTATAGCTGGCATGGTGTCCCATCAACTTGCTATGAAAGTGAAAGAGTTTCCTACACTAGAGATTGTGTGGTGGGAAGATGGGAACCCTGCTGCTCATGCAACACAAATAAATGTCCAAGATAAACATGGTTACACAGCATTAACGTGGCCATCACGTCAAAGACATAAAAAGTAGTCTTCAAATTGCTCGAAATGGGAACTGATAAATCAATACAGACCAAAGATGGACTGACAGCAAGGGAGATTGCTATGAGCAATAAACAATCAGAGCTTTTTAACCTACTTGCATTAAGTAATCACGCTTGTATAGAAAGCTTCAGCAAGCTGACTAAAAAAGAAGCTATCCATAAACTTCTGAACACAGTTCCCAGTACATTTAAAAGCCAGACAACCAGTTCTTATGCAGCTGTTGATGACATGGAGATGTGTGTACAAGGCCTCGAGCTTGAACCCTTAACAGAGATCCTGAAGGAGGGAGAAGTTGATCCAAGAGAGCTTTTGACCCTGAGAAACAAGGATTCTACACAGCTTGGAATCCACAATCGTTACAGATGCATCGAGTGAAGGGATAGGAGGTGGACTGTGTCATCCGGCAGAGGAAGACAGCTTGCATCCCATCATGTACGGCAGAGAAAAGACTGGTGCCTGAGAAAGATACTTCTTGCAGCGTTTAAGGACAATAAGGAGTGTGAAAGGATCCTGAACATCATCGCAGATGCCTTATCACGAAGACCCAAAGGCAAAGGTTAAAATGGACAGTTACGACTTTTCTTGCAATTAACTAAAGGCCTAATGTTGCATGAACTATTGTATATAATGGGGAAAAAACCATTTATTATGCCAGTATGATATGAATGGTTAAGGTTAGTAAGCATAGAAAATGTTTGTTTAAATTAAGGTGTCATGCAGTTTGATCAGGAGGTCACTTGGCAAAGTGAACCCTCCTGAATCAAACTTTTTAAAGGGGGGAGGTATGTGGCGATCACCCAAAGTTAGGATTGGCACAGAAGGAGTTAAAAGGAATGACCAGTAAAAACTTTTAGGGGGCGGAGTTATGTGGGCTATATAAACCCCTCCCAGGGAAGGAAGGGGGTTCTTTAGTTCTTTGTTCTTTAGTCTTTTGTTCTTTAGTCTTGAGTCTTTTGGGCTTGTCTTTAGGCTTGTAGTTTGTCTTTAGCCAGGGGGCTTGTTGTGGGTATTGAGAGGAGATTCGAAGAAGGGTGGCAAGGGAAGGAGTAGAAACAGGGGTGGGAGAAATCGTTGGACACTATTGTTAACAAGAACACAACCAAGAAAGTACTGTTTATTCAGAAACCACATGCTTATGTAATAAACTTGAAATAAAACAGTTTTGTAAATACCAGACAGACTAGTTGGTGGCAGCGGTTAATTAATAAAGTGGTGAGTGCAGGTATCAACGGACCGTTAAACGTCTGGGGGACCTGTGCAGGTTGAGCGAACCGCCACACACTGTATCACAATCTGAACACCATACCAGTTTCAAACAATTGACTGACCTATCGCCCAGCTCTACTGACTGGCAGTGGCTCTCCAGGATTCCAGGAGGTGGTGATGGCCACCAACTTGGAAAGAGTATTGGACATATTCATGGAGAGAAGGCTGTAATTGGCTATGAGCTACAATGGGTTTCTTCTGCCTCCATGATCACAGAAGTTTAGAGCTGGAAGATTTCCCAAGGGTCATCTAGTACAACCTCCTGCAATACAGGAAACTAAACTAAAGCATCCATGACAGAGGGACATCCAACCTTTGCTTAAAACCTCCAGAGAAGGAGAGTCCACAGCCTCCCAAGGGAGACCATTCCACTTCCTGATGTTTAGTCAGAATCTACTTTCTTGTAACCTGAAGACACTGGTTTGGGTCCTACCACCCAGAGCAGGAGAAAACAAGCTTGCTCCATCTTCCATGGGACAGCTCTTTAGATACTTTAAGATGGCTATCATATCTCCTGTCAGTCACCTTTTAACCAGGCTAAACATGCCCAGCTCCCTCAACCATTCCTCAGAACGCTTGGCTTCCAGACCCTTGATTATCTTGTTGGCCCTCCTATTCCACTTTGTCAATATCCTTCTTAAGTTGTGGTGCAAAGAACTGAATGTACTATTCCAGATCTGGTCTGACCAAAGCAGAATAGAGTGGTACTATGACTTTCCCTTCATCTGGACACTATACTTCTGTTGACACAGCTTTTTTTTGCTGCTGCTGCATGACACTGTTGACTCATAGTAGTCCTTAGGGTCAGTCCTTAGGGCAGTGGTGGCGGATCTATCGCACGCGTGCCAAAGGGGGCACTCAGAGCCCTCTCTGTGGGCATGCGCACTGTCGCCCCAGAAGAGTTACTATACAAAACTTCAAATCCCTGCCCGTGACAAAAACGGTAAGTTCACTCTCCCTTCACTAATCCCTTCAGAGACGTGGCAATGCATGTGCCCTTCTCAAAGATGGACGCCGCTTGCACACAGCCCATTTGCCAAGGCAGTGCCTGAGGAGCTGCGAAAGGATTATTAAATTAGGATCATCAATATAATTTCCTTCAGTTTTTAATCTTGTAATTAACCTCTCATTTTGTTTTCTCTTCAGCTGCCACGCTAAGAATTTGCTTGGTTTATTAGCAAATTCAAAGCAGCGTTGTTTCATTGCTTTTAAATTCCATTCTAGTTCTTGATCTATTATGTTGGAATATTCAATTTTTAATAATCTAATTTCTTGTTTCAATTTCTCATTCCTCTGATCCTTATTCAATTCTTTCTCCTTCTTTTTTAATTCCTCTGTTATTTTATTCTTTTTCTCCTCTTTCTTTTTCCTATTTATAATATTTTGTTGAATGAAATAGCCTCTCATGACTGATTTTCCTGCATCCCAGGTTGTCTGTCTATTAACCTCTTTGTTCCAATTATGTTCAAAATATTCCACCATTACTTTTTTGGCCCCGGTTACAACGTTCTCATCGTTCAGTAAGGTGGTATTTAATCTCCACCTTCTTCTTTCTTGCTGGATTCTTCCCTTTAATATCAACAAAACTGGGTTGTGGTCTGATATAGTTCTAGTTAGGATCTCTGTTTTTCCTATCCTTGCAGTTAATTCTTTTGTCGTCCAAATGGCATCAATCCTACCAGCCGAATTGTTTGGTTCTGAGAAGAATGTAAAGTCCTTTTCAGACCTATGCTTAAATCTCCATACATCCACCAAATCCATGGTTTTAACCAATTCAAAAAAGCTCCGTGGTAGTTTCCCTTCTTTTTTCCCTTTTTTACTTGATGATCTGTCTATCTCTGGATCGATTACTCCATTAAAGTCACCCATAAGTATCATTCTCTTTCCAACGTACTCCAACATTTTCCCCTCCAGTTCTCTAAAGAATTCTGCCTTTCCTTCATTAGGAGCATATATTCACAAGATCTAATGATGGCCACCGCCTCAGATTGCAACACCTGACTCTGCCTGCTCAGCAGGCACTTTTTTAAAAAAATAGACAAACTCTGCTCATCACTATGGTGCACCCAAGGCCAATAATAAATTAAAGGCATGGCAGGACATAATGACTGGAATACTGCTCCTTTTAAATCATATTTATTGATTTTCCAATACAAATCTCCAATTACCAATCAAATTACAATCCAAATTAATTATACAATTCCCAATTAAAACAATTCCAATTATGCCAAATTTTTACAATATTTTTTTGGGGACTCCCCATGTCTCGGACTCCGGAGTGATCTTCACCTTTCTTTCAGTTGCATTCATAGTCCTAATACTTTCACAGCCTCTGATATATGCCAGCAAGCAGACGAGATTATAATGAATAATGTCTCTGTATGGATACGGTCAATCTTATTCCAAATGCTACATTCCGGCCACCGCCATCTTCTCCTTCTGTTACAAGCCGAACTTCTTCGCACAGCCGCTCCCTCCCCCACTCGCATTACATCCACTCCTTTCCAGGAGAGCCAGACACCTCCATAAAATCCAATATCAATCATCCACCAGAGCTGGCCTCTCCCTTTGAAGTGGTGTTCAGCTTCACGGGCTCTCCACAACAATCAATCTTTGCTGCGCCATTACAAGTCGGAAGTCCTCCATTACTATTAAATCATTCCAAATCTTGTTTCAAGTCCATACAGTTTGTTTATATGACGTCCAATTCTGCCTAATTCACTCTCAGTCTTTAAAGTCTGCTTGCTATTTCCCCATGAAAGTGGAACCTGGGGGAGGTTTCGCCCATGTTAAGTAAAATATTGAGGCAAAACAAACATAGAGTCCAGGGCTTCCCACCCCTTCCTTTCCCTCTTTCACATACCAGTGTAAAGTCCATATCTTCTTCCGATTTTCATTCTTAACAGCTCAGGGCTGAATCTGATAGCAACATTCTTCTCACTCCTTTGTCCAAGGCATGACCAAAACCTTTCACCAAATTTATATTTCCAGTTCTGGGAGTCATGCACAAACAGGCCCAGCATTCAGGAGCTCCACCCCCCCCCGAGCCCTTTGCGCCCAGGCCCCCCCCCATTCGGTCCCGAAGGATCAAAGTGGGTTAAGGGGCACCTGCGGGCGAGGCAGCCCTCCCCGTCATCCCGGGAAGGTAAGGGAGGCTGCTTACTCCCATCGCAGCCGCCAAATTAACTCATGGTGGATGGAACAGATGTTACGGGTCAGCCATTCTCCCGTCGTGCAGGACCGGAAGCCATGACTAGAATACTGCTCAAGGGAGGCTTTGTTGTTGTTTTTTGTTTTTTAATAACAATTTATTGGATTTTCAAAATTAACCAAATTACAAATACACACAATACACACAAAACAAACACAATACACACAATACACACAAAACAGCACAATTAATTAAAAATCCTTCACTTCTTTAAAATCCTAAACTTGGGACTTCCTCATGACCTCTCTTATGCGTTCAATTCTAATCTTCTTTAGTAATTTTGTAACATTGTAAAATCTTATTTCTTTCATCTAATCTTAATCTTGCAATTTTAATCGACATATCTCAAATCATACAATTTGTTCTTATCAAATAAAATATCAAATTCCAAATCTTAACTTCTTATATCCTTTCTTCACTTAACTTAGTAAAGCTGTTGCCCTTGTTACTTCTGATTACAACTTCAAAAAATATAAAAATCAATACATTTTAACAAAAACCTAAGTATTCCTTCCATTCTCATAATCCATTTTCCCCTCTGATGTCGGAGTACCATGGTCAGCCTTCATATTACAACTCTTAGATCCCATTACCCCACCCCCCTCCTCACCAACCTCCCCCTTCCCATTCCCATCTCCCACCAGGCTCCCCCCCCCCACATTTTCCCAGTCCAGGTTCTTCTCCCAGAATGTTGCCGTTTCCTTCTTCCTCCAGAATGTCGCATTTTCCTTGATACATGATAACAGAAACAAAGTCACAAAGTATCTTCTCTCCACTCTCCAGTTCAAATTGCATTTCCCAGAATTGTTGTTCCAAAGTCTCTGAGCTGCCACCCCAGAAACCCTCTATACTGTCCCAATTGCCGGCTTCCGACCTCTCACGTCCTGGAAACCTTTCCTTTCCTTGTGCTTGTGCCTCTTCTTCATCAGATGGAATCTCTGGAATATAATTCTCTCCACCTATTTCTTTGAGTAGATCATCAAAACAGTTCTTCCAAGTAATTCGAATCTGAGTAAACTTGTCAATGACATTCTGTTGCAAAAGTTGTAAATCCAACAAATTTTTTTCCTGTGCTGGAATCATTGTTGAGTCTGGAGAGACCGTGGGAACTGAGTAGGCAGGAGTAGGCACGAAGTGATAAAGTTTCAGTACTTTTCCATCTTCACTAACCAGATCCAAGGTGCCATTTCCCCCTTTGTCAGAGGGTTAACTTTCTATCTCTTTAGTTCACAATCCGTAGGAAGAAATAAATCAAAATTCTCAGTCTTACCCCAAGTAGGGGTTTCTTAAGTATCCAAAATCAACGTGAAACTCTCAAACCAGTCTTAAATAGCTACAGCTTGCCGCTGTCAGAGAGAGACGGACTTCCTCATTTTAAATCTCTCTCTGTAAGCCAAATTTCTTCACTTTTTAAAACCAGATTATACTCCGTACATACAGAGTCTTCTTTTAAGTCCAAATTGAGGAAAAGTGGAGTGCTCAAAATCCGGTAGATCCCACTGCTTCATGTCCTCGGTTAGAGATGGCTTCTTCAGCGCCGTGCCAGTGCCTCGCTCGCTCAAGCCTCCCCTTTACAGGGGTTGCCTGAGAGCGGGATGACACATCTGGTGCCCGCTAGAAACCCAAGACCACGGGACTCTCCTCCCGTGGGTTAACGGAGCCCGCAGCACGGTTGCGGTAGCTCCTATCCCTGAGAACACCGGAGTTGTCTCGGAACCAGGACAACTCCCGACTACTCGGAATGGCGCTCACACCGGAAGTCCCCAAGGGAGGCTTTGAAGGGAATAACTTTGTATTTAGTTCATATCTACACACACACACACACACACACACACACACACACACACACACGTATTTATATATACATACATACAGATCATAGAATCATAGAGTTGGAAGAGACCACAAGGGCCATCCAGTCCAACCCCCTGCCAAGCAGGAAACACCATCCAAGCATTCCTGACAGATGGCTGTCAAGCCTCAGCTTCAAGACCTCCAAAGAAGGAGACTCCACCACACTCCTTGGCAGCAAATTCCACTGTTGAACAGATCTTACTGTCAGGAAGTTCTTCGTAATGTTTAGGCGGAATCATTTTTCTTGTAGCTTTTTTTTCCTTGTAGTATTTTTTCTTTCAGTTTGAATCCATTGCTACAAACAGTGTGAACAAGATAGGTATACAGAGAATTGGTACACCTTGACGATGAAAATATAGCTGATGAAGAATTATCGAAACAGGGCCTTGTCCTGGAATTTATTTCAACTGGAATTTGTTCAAATACTTTAATAATAAAACTATTTGAAGACTTTAAAACTTATCTCCCACCTGGCCAGAGTTCTTGGATTTTTTATTTTTGCTTCTATGGAGCAGCAGAAAACAACATTTCTCCCTCCTCTATATGACATCCTTTGATATATTTGAACATGGCTATCATATCACCCCTTAACCTTCTCTTCTCCAGGCTAAACATACCCAGCTCCCTAAGCCGTTCCTCATAACGCATCATTTCCAGGCCTTTGACCATTTTGGTTGCCCTCCTCTGGACACGTTCCAGCTTGTCAGTATCCTTCTTGAACTGTGGTGCCCAGAACTGGACACAGTATTTCAGGTGAAGTCTGGCAAGAGCGGAATACAGTGGTACTATTACTTTCCATGATCTAGATGCTGTATTCCTATTGGTGCAGCCCAGAATTGCATTGGCATTTTTAGCTGCTGCATCACACTGTTGACTCATGTCAAGTTTATGGTCTACCAAGACTCCTAGATCCTTTTCACATGTACTGCTCTCAAGCCAGGTGTCACCCATCCTGTATTTGTGCCTTTCATTCCCCCCCCCCAAGTGTAGTACTTTACATTTCTCCCTGTTAAAATTCATCTTGTTTGCTTTGGCCCAGTTCTCTAATCTGTTAAGGTCATTTTGAAGTGTGTCCTCTAGGGTATTAGCCACCCCTCCCAATTTGGTGTCATCTGCAAACTTGATCAGGATGCCCTCAAGCACATCATCCAAGTCATTGATAAAGATGTTGAATAAGACTGGGCCCAAGACAGAACCCTGTGACACCCCACTAGTCACTTCTCTCCAGGGTGAAGAGGAGCCATTAATGAGCACCCTTTGGGTTCGGTCAGTAGCCAGTTACAAATCCACTGAATGGTAGCATTGTCTAGCCCACATTTTACCAGCTTCTTTACAAGAATATCATGGGACACCTTGTCAAAGGCCTTGCTGAAATCAAGATAGCCTACATCCACAGCATTCCCTTCATCTACAAGGCTTGTGATTCTGTCAAAAAATGAGATCAGATTGGTCAGACATGACTTATTTTTCAGAAACACATGCTGACTTTTAGTGATCACAGCGTTCCTTTCTAGGTGCTCACAGACCGTTTGCTTAATGATCTGCTCTAGAATCTTTCCTGGTATTGATGTCAGGCTGACTGGGCGGTAATTGTTTGGGTCCTCTCTTTTCCCCTTTTTGAAAATAGGGACAACATTTGCCCTCCACCAGTCTGCTGGCAGTTCGCCTGAAATCACCTCTGCCAGTTCTTTTAATACTCTTGGATGTAGTTCATCTGGCCCTGGAGACTTGAATACATCTAAATTAGCCAAGTATTCCTGTACTACCTCCTTACTTATTCTGGGCTGTGTTTCCCCTGCTGAATCATCTGCTCCATATTCTTCAGGTCGGGCATTGTTTTCTTTCTTGGAGAAGACTGAGGCAAAGAAGGCATTGAGGAGTTCTGCCCTTTCTCTGTCTCCTGTTCGCATTTCACCATCTTCTCCTGTAAGTGACCCCACTGTTTCCTTGTTCTTCCTTTTGCTACGGACGTACCCATAAAAGCCCTTTTTGTTGCTTTTAACCTCTCTAGCAAGCCTGAGTTCATTCTGTGCTTTAGCTTTTCTGACTTTGTCTCTACACATACTGGCTATTTGTTTGAATTCCTCTCTGGTGGTTTCCCCCTTTTTCCATTTTTTGTACATATCCCTTTTTAATCTTAACTCAATTAAAAGTTCTTTAGATAGCCACCATGGCTTCTTTAGGCACCTTCCATGTTTCCGTCTCACTGGTATTGCCTGAAGTTGTGCTTTTAATATCTCCCTTTTAACAAGCTCCCAACCATCATGAACTCCCTTCCCTTTTAGTATTTCTGTCCATGGGATTTCACCCAACATTTCCCAAAGTTTTCAGAAGTCGGCTTTCTTAAAGTCTAGAATTTGAGTCTTAGTATGCTTCGTTGCTCCTTTCCGCTGTATAATAAACTCCAGTAGAGCATGGTCACTCCCACCTAATGATCCTGCCACTTCTACCCCACTAACCAGGTCATCACTATTGGTTAGGACCAGATCTAAAATGGCTGATCCTCTTGTTGCTTCTCCCACTTTCTGGACAATGAAATTGTCTGCAAGGCCAGTGAGGAATCTGTTCGACCTTATGCTCTTGGCTGAGTTTGACATCCAACAAATATCAGGGTAGTTGTAATCCCCCATTACTACTATCTCACTTGCTTTTGAATGCTTGGCCATCAGTTCCAGGAAGGCATCATCTATGTCCTCAGTTTGGCTTGGGGGGTCTATAGTAAACTCCCACAATTAGATCACTGTTATTTTTCTCTCCCTTAATTTTGACCCAGATACTCTCAAACACAAAATAACTGCCAGCCTCCCTCGGTCTGGGGCTCCATGCAAGATCTCATCTCGTGGAGTTGCAATGATCAGGAGAACAGTGATGAAGCAGCCCAGAACTACACAGGGGAAACTTGTCAATGATCTGAGGGCAACTGGGACCATAGTCACCATGAAAACAGTTTGTAACACACTACGCCGCGAAGGACTGAGATCTTGCCTGCAAGGTCCCCTTGCTCAAGACAGCACATGTACAGTCCCGTCTGCAGTTTGCCAATGCATATCTGAATTGACCCAGAGGAGAACAGGGTGAAAGTGTTGTGGTCAGATGAGACCAAAATCAAGCTTTGGCATCAACTCAACTCGCTGTGTTTGGAGAAGGAGGAATGCTGCCTACGACCCCAAGAACACCATCCTCACCGTCAAACATGGAGGGGGACATATTATGCTTTGGGGGTATTTTTCTGCTAAGGGAATAGGACACCTTCACCACATCTAAGGGACGATGGACGGGACCATGCATCATCAATCTTGGGTGAGCACCTCCTTCCCTCAGCCAGGGCATTGAAAATGGGTCGAGGATGGGTATTCCAGCATGACGATGACCCAAAACACATGGCCAAGGCAACAAAGGAGTGGCTCAAGAAGAAGCACATTAAGGTCCTGGAGTAGCCTAGCCAGTCTCCATCAAAAATCTGTGGAGGGAGCTGAAGGTTCGAGTAGCTACACATCAGCCTCAAAATCTTACTGACTTGGAGAGGATCTGCAAAGAGGAGCGGGACAAAATACCTCCTGAGATGTGTGGCCACTTGGTGGCCACCTACAAGAAACATCTGACCTCTGTAACAACAAGGGTTTTGCCACCAAGTACTAAAACAAGGGTTTTGCCACCAAGTACTAAGTCATCTTTTGCAAAGGGATCAAATACTTAATTCATTCATTATAATGCACATCAATCTCTGACTTTTGTCAGCTGAATCAGCCCCATTCTAGGAAGCTTATTCTGCATGCCTTTCCACAAAATGCAGCCTGCAGGAGGAAACCAGTCCAGACTGAAAGCCATCCCTAGAGGGACATGGTTATGGAGGCAGATGCAGCCACAGCTTTTACTAATGACTTTTCTGATGGAGGGAGGACATTTTTTGCAACATTTTATCAATGTTTTAGTCATTACGATGTAAATCATGATTTTTTGGGGTGGTGGTGGTGGTAGTTGTGTGTCTTAGCTATGGCTATATGGGCATTGGTGATGTCGTGGAAGGGAAGGAAAATACCGCTATCTGAAATTTGTGGCACATGCAGAGTGAACATTTTAGAAATTAAGAAAAGAGATAGACAGAGAGAACACATGGACCAAGGTATTTGCTAATAAATCCAAGTCATCCAGACTACAAGATCCAAAAGGAATTTGGATGAGGAGAGTTTCAGAAGCCTCCCCAGATCTTGGAACTAATTTATCGTTTGAAGCCTTTCAGGAGATTATTTCATGAGGTTGCTTTGGCTCTTCTGGTTTTAATGCAAAACAAAACTGAAAACAACCACCCTCCACTCAAAAGAAGCGAAATGGTAAAACCCATCTGACATCTTCATCTGTGCAATTTTGCTTTTGCCGATCAATAAAATTAATCCCATTTATCCTGGCACTGTTAAGGGGGAAGCTGATGGTTTCTAACTATTGGAAGGAAATGCTGGCTATTAATGTCATTTCTCCTTGTGTCTGTGATAGATTTTTAGTGTCTCTCCGGCTGATTCTCTGCTGTTGCCTTTTGTTTTGTCCTCAATCGCTTGTCTAATAAAGGCTATTATCTTTGGCACAAATCTACTTCATGCCTCAATTCAACTTCGCAACAGTCGGTAATAATAGCAGAACAATGATGCTTTTTAAAGAGGGATCTTTCACGGCCAGGGATCTTTCCATTGCATTAGAAGATTAGATGGCTGGAGAGAAGGTGCACAGGATAGTGGGAGAGGCCTGCAGGGTTGATAAATTGGACACAGAGGCAACATTAGGAGCAAAGTCAATGCAGAATCTTTAGAAGTGCCAATAGAGAGCCTGATATGCTAATGTGCCCCTGGTAATGAAAAGAGGGGTGGAGGCAGGCCAGGATTTATTTGCTGTAAATCCAACAGAATGGTTGGAGCAAGCAGGCATGGAATTGCCTCCTTACAGTGAGCATGGAAGCTTTAGCACCATTTCCAAAATGTCTTGGTCCCCCCCGCTCCCAATGGTGCTCCTTAGAAGCAGAGGGGGGAGCAGGCATTGGAGGCTGGTTCTTTCAAACCATCAACCCCAGTCAGCCCACACTTGCTGGTCTTCTTGCTCAGCAGGGAGGAGGGGTGGGGGGAAAGCTAGAATTCATTAGCTCCGCCTGACATTGTCTCCACCTACATCTGGAACCCCTGACTTCCACCCCGTCAGTCTCTGTGGGCATCCGCCACCAGGAGCAGTATGATGACCCTGTGCATGGAAAGAAGAGTGCAAGGCAAAAGATTCCTGCTTTGCAGGGGTTGGACTAGATGACCCTCAGGTCATTTCCAGCTCTACAAGTCTGTGATTCTATGAGGTTTGCTTGGGGGTGAGGTGTGAAGATGCAAAGGGCAGACTCTTATTCTGCAGCAGCCAACTGGGAGGGGAGGTAGAGTGAAGCTTATGTGAAATGGATTCCCCTTCCTTCCTTCCTTCCTTCCTTCCTTCCTTCCTTCCTTCCTTCTTTCTTTCCAGCAGCTGTTATATTCTAGGGCAGCTCCAAACCTTTGAGTGGTCTTTATTTTGACCATTCAAGGGCCAGTGGGGATGAAGTGAAGATGGTTCAGAAAAGCACAGGGCATGGGAAATGACCTCCACTGCTGGCAGCAGTACACTTCTGAATGTCCTTGGCTAGAAAGTACAGGAGGGGAGTGACCGCCAGAATCCGAGACCAGAGGGAGGAGAAGGTGTCGCAAGATTGGAAGAAATTTAAGGACTATTTATATAAATATGCTAAACTGAATGTTTGAATATTTGAGCAGAAATATATAGAAGAATCGGCTTTAGAAGTCTAAGGTTAGTTATAATGGTATAGAAGAAATTTTTGATGTGATAGATCTATTTGCATAAGAAGGTTTTAAGATATAGAATACAAGTTAAGAAATATGTTGGTTTAAACAAATTTAAAGAGCATTAAGATATGGAGCATAAGTTAATGGGAAAAGAAATGAAGCTACCTAAAGAGTATATAAGTTTTTGAAGACAGAGGAGGGACCAGGGGAAGTCCCCCCAAGAAGTAAAAAATAAGTTGAGAAACAAAGATAGGTATTTGGTAAGGTTTGTATAAGTTTTCTTTTCTGTATGGTATTGTGTTTTATATTGTTGATTGTGTATTATGTTTTTATTGTGTTTATGTATGTTTAATGTTGTTTTTGTTTTGTTTTGTTTTATGGCAAAATAATAAAATCTTATTAAAAAAAATAGAAAGTACAGGAGGGGAGAGTGCTGACCTTGCGCTCAGGTCCTGCTTGCAAGCTTCTTGTAGGCCTCTGACCGGCCATTGTGGGAACAGGAGGCTGGACTAGATCGGCCACTGGCTGGATCTGGCAGAGCTCTTCTTGTGTTCCTAACTTTGCATTTAAATAATTTTTGGTGAGTTGAGGTGTTGTGGTGCTTAACTTGGGGATGCAGCAAGGTGGTAAAGGGCTGTTCCCACACTTTCAAACGGGTTGCACTCGGAGTGCTGTGGGTGTTTTTGAAGATGGTGAAGGAGGCACTTTTACATGCAAATTTCATGTGTGTGAAAAATTTACACACTCATGCACACACCATAAGCCCCAGATCTGAGCAGCAAATTTTTTTAAAACAGATGTGGGGAACCTTTGGCCCTCCAGATGTTGCTGAATTATAGTTCCCCTCATCCTTGCCATTGGCCATGCTTGCTGTGGCTGATGGGAGTTTTAGTTCAGCAAACTCTGGAAAGCCACACTTGTCTTAAAACATGGCTATGGGGCTCCCGTGCCCCAAGCGAGGCCTTCCCTTTTATGGACTGTAACTCAAGCACCACACCTAATTCAGTGGAAGAGCACGTGCTTTGTGCCCAAAAGGTCTAGAATTCACTCACCAACGCCTTCTTAAGAAGATCAGGTAACAGGGGATGGGAAAGGCTCTCTGTCAGATAGCTCAGTAGGGTTTGAGGCCCACTTTGGGCAACAAGATTCCTGAATTGCACGGGGTTGTACTAGATGACCCTCGTAGTCCCTTCTCAATGTACAACTCTATGCGTCTATGATTCTAAGATCCTAGAGAGCTGCTGACAGTTCCAGTGAGTGAGTCTGAACAAGGATGTGTAATATTTTTCTTTTATCATTTTCAATATTTGAGTTTGCTGCTATATGACAGAAGCTCAGCAGGTAGTTTACAGGTAAAAAATTAAAATAGTAAAAAAGAATATGCATAGATAAAATCTAAAAACCAGAATAAAGAGAACTTACAAATAAAATATAAAACTGGAATAAAAACCACCACCAGCATAAAAGCCAGCAACAGAGAACAGCATGAGTACAACATATCTTAAAATAATAAAAGAAAACAAGATGTGAAACCCTTGATTTCCACACACACCCCTTAAAACCAGTAGCATCTTCACCTCTTGGGCCCCTTACCCCTCAGGTACATGGCAAACCTTCTCTGGCAAAGATGTTCTGCAACTGACAGGTGCCATGAAATATGGAACCAAATGTTAGGCTAGATTTTGTTTTGTTTTTTTGTTTTTTTTTATAAAGAGTTTATTGGTTTTTACAAAACAAAGAACAACATAACACATAACACATACATCAACACAAACCCAAACACAAACCCCACAATTAAACCATAATAAAACAAATCACACCAATAATTCTTTTTCTTGTTTGCACAAAAAAAACTTTTCTTGTTCGAATCATTACTCGGTGACTTCCCCTGTTTTCTCTCCTTTGGTTCCAATTCTAATTTTACTTTAATAACTTCTCATCTCTGAAATTAAATCATTCAAAAATCAGAACTAAACATACTTCTTAAAATCTAATTTTTACTCCAAATAATCTATCACTTCTTATCTTATCAAATCTATTCCACATATTACTTCATAATAATTAATAATACAGCTTCATAACACAACATATTACTTCTTGTATCAAATCATATCAAACATCTTCTTTCAAATATCTCTTCTCTAGTTCAAGAAACTTAAAATCTTAACACACCGGCTTCAGGGTACCATAATAAACCATCCTAATTTTATCCTTAATATATTTCACCCTATCCCTTTTCTGACCATTTTCTCTCGCCATCTCGGGGTTTCCCCCCAGACATTCCTCCATCTTACACCAAAACCATTTTTCAGAATGTCCTCTTTTCTTATAAGTCCACAATTCCAGACGTAGTCTACAACAGTCCTTGCAGGGAGCATCAGGGTACACAGATCATCACATTCCAGCATCTCCATTTCAAAATTCCGTTCATCTTTTGATTGTAGATAAATAAATCTTTTCCCCATCATTCCTGGGCTCTCACCCCAGAAATTGGATATAAATTGTCTTCCGATCCTGGGTCTCTCACCCCCACAGGACCTTTCACCATCTCGGAGTTGCAAAAACATTGTACTTTGTACTTCGATAATTCCCTTAAGCTCCCTGCCAAGGTTCTCTTCCATTCTAGCCATGTTCAGAAGGGTCTGTTTTGTGGGATATAACTGTCTTGCGACATCCTGGTTCAGCAAAGTTAATTTCTGGTTCAACAATTCTAATTTCAAAAAAATAATCCTTTGTTCGTAAGTCAGACCAGAGTCCAAAGCCAGCTTGAAAACGAAACCCAACATGGTAGAAGTGGGCATAGGGTATCAGATTCAATATTTTTCCATCTTAGTCACAGTACTTTTCCATCTCAGTCACAAGACTCCGCAGCCATTTTCCCTGAAGTCAGGGCGAAAAGACCACATTCTGTCCATTTCAAGAAGAAATATTCCCACCAACTTAAGTCCCCCGAAAGGGATTCAGTCAGACTCACTTGTCAAATTCGAAACGTTATATCCATCACTGCAACAGCAGTCGCCATCAAAGCAGTTACTTTCTTTCCACCAAAGGGAGAAAAAACGGGCTTCCTTTCCATCGTATCTCCCGGAGCGCCAAATATCAAAGATAAATTCAATTGTTCTCGTACTCACGGCCAACGGGCTTCTTTTGTTTTGCTTCTGCCAGGTAGAACGATCTCGCTCATCGCGAGCGGCGGCCGCCGCTTCGCCGGTCCGGTTGGGGCATGCCTCCACAGCCCGGCTCCGTGGTCCCTTCACCCCCACTCCCCCTTTACAGGGGGAACGGGGGAAGGGTTCGGAGCCATAGCGGGCTCGCCGGAGAGCCCATGCCGCGGGACGCTCGACCCACGGTTTAGCGGAGCCCTGCTTTGCGGTAGTGGGGCTCCTACCCCCGGGCCGGCCTGAGTCGCTTCGCTACCGAAGCGACCCACGACCGCCCGCGATGGCGTCCTCGCCGGAAGTCCAAATGTTAGGCTAGATTTGGGTGGGGGACCTCCAGCCCACAGACTAGTTAGGCCCCCAGGGCCTCCCCATTTTGTCTGTGAGGTGATTTCAACCAAGCCCACTGCCCTACACCTGGATCAGGCATACCTGGCATCAGGTATGGGGCAGGGAAAGACTGACCTCAGCTGAAAAGGGGTTTGCAGCCCCATCTCTCCTCTCCTCCTTGTATGCAAGAACATAAGAAGAGCCTGATGGATCAGGCCCATGGCCCATCTGGTCCAGCCTCCTGTTCCCACAGTGGCTGACCAGATACCTGTAGGAAGCCTGCAAGCAGGATTCAAACACCAGAGCCCTCTCCCCTCCTGGTATTCCTGGTATTCAGCAACTGGTATTCAGAAGAAATGCTGCCTCCTCCTGTGGACGCAGAGGAGAGCCCTCATGACTAATAGGCAGGGATACATAACAGATAGCCTTCTCCTTCTCCATGAATTTGTCTAATCCACTTTCAAAGCCATTCAAGTTGGTGGGCTTCATTGCCTCCTGTGGGAGGGAGTTCCCTAGTTTACCTGTGCAGGTGTGTGTAGATAAACATCTAGAGACGCAGAGCAATGTTCTGACCTGGTATGGGGCAACTTCTTTGGGTTCATCGAAGAAATTTCAGAGAGCAAGTGGAAGGGAATGGGGGTTAAGTGGACCTGAAGAGGACTGACTTGTTGCTTCATGGTGCTTTGCCCCACTTTGAGTGCTGCACAGATGCTGGTGGTTTCCCCTTGTCTATAAAATTGTGTTTTGTTTTTATTCTTTCTGTTGGAGCAAGGCCACCCAGCTGCCTCCCAGAGACAGCCCTCCTGCAAGATGTAAATATTTAGTGCCCACAGCTTCTGGTACTTTTAAACTGCTGCTTTTAAGGGCATTTTCTGCTATTACTTGGTTTCTGCATTAACATTATCATCAGCAATAATAGGATAACATGCATGGCACTCAGGCATTCTCTCTCTCTCTCTCTCTCTCTCTCTCTCTCTCTCTCTCTCTCTCTCTTTCCCTCTCCCTCTCCCTCTCCATTGTAATTGCTTCAGAGCTACCAGATAGTTGGTAAAAAGCAATTTTCCTCACATTATGGGGGGAGGGGATCTATCACATTATTTGCTGTAACCTTTTCAGTATTTAGGGGAAGGAGCGGCAGCCATGGTTTGGTTGCATATTTCTGATTCCACCTCTCTCTCTGGGCCCTCCAATTTCTCCTCAGTTCACCCAACATGAGATATTATAAGAAGGATGAGGTAGATGGCTGGCCTGTGTCCTCTGGACCAGATCCTCTAATACGCTCAGCTGAGCTCAAGATTTGGGGGCCTGTCTCTGATAACTCCAAAGAGAGAATTTTTCTGTATTGTAAACTTAATAGGAATGCGTATTTGTGAGGGTGTATTGAGCCTGCAATGATGATTGATACTGAATTTAAATAAATGAAGGGTTTAATATTTTTGGGAGGAGAGGAGGGGGAAGAAAAATATCTGTATTTTACTTTAGCATTTCTCAAAGTGAGGAGACATGGGTGAAAGAGGGCAATAGTTCCAAAATTCTGCTGCTCCAAATTTCACAGGGTTTTAAAAAACTGCCCCCAAAAGCAATTCTAATATGAATGCATCAATAATTTTGCTGTGCAATTTCACAGATGCCTGGATATTCTCATAGCAATTTATTGCCTGATTTTGGGCTTACATTTGTTGTCCTAAGGTTTTTTAATGACCGAAACAAGGGCAGGCGAAGATGTTGCTATCCCCTTATTTATCCCTGATCTGTTCTGAAGGGCTGTTTCCTGACCATGAAACATGGACTCCAACAACATCTGGAGATTCCTGGTCCCAAGTCCAGAGCAGAGAAGGGAAACCTGCCAACCTCCAGAGGGTGCTGGACTCTGAACTCTCAGCTGCCCCAGCCAGCATGGTCAGCAGTCAGGGAGGTGGAGCATTGGAGTCCAGCAACATCTGGAAGGCAGATGCCCCTCCCTTGGGCTCAATGATAAGAGACAAAATTGGAACTGGTGCTTTGTCCATATGGAGGAGCCCATCAGTAACGCTGAACAAAATGGATCTTGATATTTGCATATATATATATATATATATATATATATATATATATATATATATATGATTTTGATATTGCGAGTGCAATCGCATCAAAATGCCCCTACCCATTTGCCATGTTTTAAGAATACACACGTGCCAATTGACAGCCTCACCTGGAAGAGGAGTAATACTGTTAAAGGTCTGGGGATTCAATCTGGATGGTTCTTGTGGGTCCCTGCTGGACCTGTCTTTGCCCAGTGAAATTTAGAATCTAGTTGAAGCTGCTGCTGAACCAAGTAATGGCCTTAGCTAGCCAGTTAAGGTACTTCCATTTGCATGTCCAAAGAGATTGCCATAGATAGAGACAAATGGGTGGGCTTTCTCCCCACATCGACGTGGCTGGATGACATGTCACCTGAAATATACTCGGAGTCAAGTGTGAATTTCATGCTCTTTATTCAGCTCATAGTAGTGAGGAATGCAGTTCCCCCAAAACGTTTGCTTTATATACACTATTTACACAATGGGCCCCACGTGATTGGCTAATTCCGGGATACTCCTGTATGCCAATCGGAGTGTGGATTCACTTCCACCTGGAGCTGGATTGGGTGGCTCCTGCGGACCAATCAGACTGCTGCAATCTCAATCCTATTGTTCTGGGACCAGTCAGACTGCTGCAATCTCAATCCTATTGTTCTGGGACCAGTCAGACTGCTGCAATCTCAATCCTATTGTTCTAGGACCAATCAGACTGCTGCAGTTTGGATCCTATTCAACTCAGTACATAACACCCCTCCCCTCTAAATTCCAGTCCTGCCTGGGAGGTTGCATCCATAGTCCTCAAGGTACCCTGGCCGCCTACGTGTGCGTTGCGGCCTGGGCTGTTCCCTGGTCAGGGGTTCTGGTTCTGGCTCGTGTTCCGAGGCTTCTGGTTGTGATGGGGCTGTTTGGTCTGGCTCAACCAGCTCGCTCTGTTGTGGCTCAGGTTCTGGTGCCCTTTCGGCCTCGCGGGTCCTCTCAGTATTTACTGATTCTGCCTCCCCTGCCGGCCCCTCCTGCTCTACGGGTCTGAATGCCCCACTGTTCTCTTGGGACTCCTCTGACCTGTCCTCCTCCTGGTTTTCTCCTGGGAATCGTCGCCGTAGCTGGTTGCAGTGGCGGCGCCAGCATTGCCCCCCCTCTGTTAGCACCTCGTATGACATGGGGCCCGTCACCCTGGTGACTGTGGCGGGTACCCATGCCGGGCCTGCCCCAAAATTCTTTGCGTACACTGGATCCTGGGCCACAAAGGTCCGGGGGTTCCTGCCTTCACCCATCACTACCTCATCCTGAGCTCTGTCGGGGTGGAGGCGGTCCAGTCTGATTGCGAGGCACCGGCCCATTAGTACTTCAGCGGGGCTCCGGCCAGTCGTCAAGTGTGAATTTCATGCTCTTTATTCAGCTCATAGTAGTGAGGAATGCAGTTTCCCCAAAACGTTTGCTTTATATACACTATTTACACAATGGGCCCCACGTGATTGGCTAATTCCGGGATACTCCTGTATGCCAATCGGAGTGTGGATTCACTTCCACCTGGAGCTGGATTGGGTGGCTCCTGCGGACCAATCAGACTGCTGCAATCTCAATCCTATTGTTCTGGGACCAGTCAGACTGCTGCAATCTCAATCCTATTGTTCTAGGACCAATCAGACTGCTGCAGTTTGGATCCTATTCAACTCAGTACATAACATCACCCTTGGATGGAGAACAATAAGTGGACAGGGACTGCATATGTGAAAGCTGTGTGAGAGAGTTTGGGCTGATGCTGGAAGCTGGAGACACAGAGACATGTCTGCTCTGTCTTGGACCCAAGGCTGTGAATTGAGCTTCACTGGAAACCTCATGAGGAAGCAAGATCTGTTGGGGTGTTAATGCTATGAGCCCCTTCATCCGATGCTCAGGTTGTATATAGGTTGTATATATGTGTAAACAAAATCATATCCTAAAGACACCATAGCCTCCATTGATCTTCATCCCAAGAAAGTTGAAGCTCAGAGGTTAGAGTTGTGAACAAGAATATTGATGAACTGAAGGAATGGAAAGCTGAAGTTCACTGCATGTCCTCCAACTGCCAAATTTAATTTAAAACATTTTCCTAGTTAAGCTGGGATTGCAGAGTGTCTCTCTCTGTGTGTTGTGGGAAACAATAATGAGTACATTATCAGTTACTCAGGCAAAATATTAGGAGAAGTCAAGCATTTTTAAAACATTTGTTTAGTTTCTCAAAGAGATTCTTTACATCCTTAAGGTTTCACTGGATTTTTCCTAAAGCAACACTGAAAAGTGAATTTTGGCTGGAAGCTGAAGGAACTGAATATGTTTAGCCTAGGAAAGAGAAGACGCATTAGGAACATGATAGAACTCCTCAAATACTTGAAGGGCTGCCTCTTAAGACAGGACAAAAACTGTCTTTCTGCTGCCCTAGATGGCAGGACTAGTTCTGGTGAGCTGTCTCGCTGGAGGTCTTCAAGCTTCTGTCTGTGGGGGATGCTGTATCATCTCTGTACTTCCTGCATCAAGCAGAGGGTTACACTGCCAGATCTGCCCAGTGGTCCCTCTAGACCAGCCTCCTCCTCCTCTTCTCACAGGGGCCAGCCAGATGGCCCAATAGGAAACCCACAAGCAGGACCCAAGCACAAGAACATCCCTCTCCCCTCCTGTGGCTCTCAACAACAGGTACCCCACCCCCTTTTATTGTTTTCACTTATTTGTACAAGGAGCAAGTTGATAATCAACAATGCCCCCTCACAGAAGCACCAAATAATTATATTTATCTTTTAAGTCATTTCAGTTTTTAAACATAAGTATCATTCCATAAGTTACCATGTGTTCTCAGAGGCCTATAACCATGTTCTATTGATGTTGCATACGTATTAACACTATGTCAGGTTGACTAAAAACTAGTGGTTTGCTTGTCTGTTTGACTGTCTTGGACAATTGTCTGTTTGTCCATTGATACTAAGTCCCAGAGAGGTGAGATCCAGATCTCAAACAGGTCTGCATTCCAAGCATGGAAACAGAGCATAGGCAGGAATGCTTTGATGGTGTTTCCTGCTTGGCAGGGGGTTGGACTAGATGACCCTTGTGGGCTCTTCCAACTCTATGATTCTATGATTCATCTGGATGGCCACTGT
The DNA here is from genome assembly GCF_009819535.1 of Lacerta agilis. NCBI lineage: Eukaryota > Metazoa > Chordata > Lepidosauria > Squamata > Lacertidae > Lacerta > Lacerta agilis. The sequence goes on from NC_046320.1 coordinate 350,151, forward strand.
GAGAACAGAATGCTGGACAAGGTGGGTCATTGGCCTGATCCTGCATGCTTTTCTGATGTTGCTTTGTTCAAAATGTGGATCTGGAGCCTTCTTGGCTGTCTGGCTAATTTATTATGGCCAAGCACAACTAAAAGCCTTTTAGTTGCCAGTTGTGGCCCCTTGATCAATGTATTAAAATGTGTTTTCTACTCTCAGGATGTGTTTGGCTTTTGTAAGTGTTAACAATGGGGAATGAATAGGAATGTGAGTGAAATATTATGTAGGCATCCTCTGTGGGGCTTTCCTTTCTCTGTTCTTCTCAGCCATGTTGAAGGCTGTTGCAGCTGCTCCAGAATACAAATGAGAGCCAGCTCTGCATCTTTCATCGTCTGTAGTGAAGCCTTCCTCTTGTGGTAGGAGTCTGACCCAAGGGAAAGCTGTTTTAGATGAGCCGCCCACAGGAAGGAGGAGGACTAAAACATTTTTTTATAAGGTCTGTGTAAATGAGATAATGTTGATGATGTCCCCCTTTGAGCAAGGGCTGAAGCTTACTTGCAGAACAGGTTCAGATCTTCATGGCTTCTCAATTAGTCCCCTTTTCAAGTTGTTATCATTTATTTAACTTTCCAAAAGAAAACTTCCATGTCTTAGCCTAAGGCCATTGAAAATAGTACAATACAGAATGGAGGGGAAGGTGATGACAATTCCACTTACAGTACTAAACAATTATGTTGACATTACTGTTACTATGACGACTACTAAGAATGAATCCCACATTTTAGGTAAGATAATTAAGCGCCAATAAATATCTTTAAACAATTCATGTGAGCACATAAGGAAAATAAGTAGAAACTACAAAAGCAATACAAAAGCAAAACATCAAGTTGTATAAAACATAAAAATACAACAGAATTACAGTGCATATGTGGAAAATTCCCAAAATATTAACCCTTCATGCACTCCCCAAAATTGTTTCCCTACACCAAAAGTGAGGAACACCCACCAGGCCTCCCCATTTGGCCCATGAGGTCATTTTAGCCGAGCCAGGCCCACTTGCCCTACGCCAGATGTGGGGCAGGTAAAAATCTGGCTGAGCTAAAAAGGAGGTTTGCTGGCAATGCCCATCAGCTGATTTTCAGATCTACAGGAGTCCCTTTCAAAGCTCTGCATTTGGAAAGGGGCTTCTGAAGACCCGCAAAAAAGGGTCACCTGATGTCATTGAAGTTGCGGCACTCATCTCGCTTTCAGGCCGAGGGAGCTGGTGTTTGTCCACATACAGTTTTCTGGGTCATGTGGCCAGCATGACTTAACTGCTTCTGGCGCACGGAGGACCGTGACGAGTGCCAGAGAGCATGGAAACACTGTTTACCTTCCTGCCGCAGCGGTACCTATTTATCTTCTTGCACTGCTGTGCCTTTGAACTGCTAGCTTGGCAGGAGCTGGGACAGAGCAATGGGAGCTCACCCCATCGTGAGGATGAGACAGAAGCAATAGATAGAATAAAGAAGAAAGTTGTGAACAGATGGTGAATGTCATTCAAAAAGTACAGTAAATTGGGAGAGGAGTTCTAGAAATTTCCGTCAGCTGAATGTGTCCTATACATCACCCCCCCCCAAAAAAAAAGAAATGGGAGAAAGTCTTATGCACCACCTGAGGTGGCTTCTTTACCTGTGTTATATCTCTACTGTTAATGGAGCCCCCCCCAAGCACAAAGTCTGAATGAGGAGGGCAAGCAGAGAGGTTGTATTGTGAAAGGGCAAGTGTTATTTTATGAGCTCTGATAGTAATGGCCAAGAATGAGGAATCATAAAGGCTTATTACAACTTGGTTTCAGGAGGAAAAAGACACATAGACAGAGTAAGTGATCTTAGGTCCTTTTGGTTGCTGGGAGGCCCTTGGATGCTAACAGACAGATTCCTGGAATGGCTGATGTGGCGCCCCTCCCCTGGGATCTGGTCTATGCTGATGTTCTGTGGTGTTCCTCTGAGTACTTTCCCCCAGTTCTCTCTTTCCCCCCAAAGTTTCCTAGCCTCTTTTGTACCTCGGTGGCAATTCTGAATAAATATACATTTTTTTCCAGAGACTATGTGACTAGACACCAGACCCTCTCCAACTGGTGGTTGACCTTGAAGTGCTGGCAAGAGCTGCCTGGTGACTAGATGAGAGCAGCTTTGAAATCTTCCCCAGGCAAGAACATCCCCATGACTGGGGCTAGTCAGGGATATCGGATAAGGAATATCACTGGTCTTGAGACTCAGCTTAAATATAATGCAGGTGGCCACTGGGCTTGAAACTCTTCCTAAGTATAAGCAACAAGTAAGGATTTGCTAGGCTGTGTCTGAAGCTGTCAGGGAAGCTTATTGCTTCAACTTTTTAAGAAGGGGGGAAATGGGAGAAAATAGGCATGAAAGAGAATAATTGCAGGGCACCACACTAATCTCAATATCACAATGGTCTTCTGAAATTTCTGTTACAGATGTGGTTTTGGTGGCTGCTGCTTAGCTTTTGAATTAGCTTCTTGCAGATGCTAGTTGAAGCCAGATGAGCATCTCTAGACTAAGCAAAACCTCTTCATTTAAGCAGCAAGCTGTTATAATTCCAGACTCTGAGTTCTTGGCTGCTTAACATCCAAGCAGTAGTAGCTCTGAGGAGGAGATGGATTCCCATTTTCTAGCTCACCCTGAGTAGCATCCACTGGCATCAGATCTGGTACCTATTATGTCACACCTGGAGGATGTACCTTTGGCTGGGAACTCTGAGTGATGTATTGACCCCTCCAAGTATCAATAAACCCTGGCAGAGCATCCATAATCCAAGTCTGCACAACCCAAAGCCCTGTCACCAAGAAAAAGCCAATGACTTCCCTAAAGAACATTGGTCCTTGACCTAGCAGACTATAGCAAACAGAAGAAGGTGGGGCTGAGAGCCAGTGTGGTGTAGTGGTTAAGAGCGGTAGACTCGTAATCTGGGGAACCGGGTTCATGTCTCCGCTCCTCCACATGCAGCTGCTGGGTGACCTTGGGCTAGTCACACTTCTTTGAAGTCTGTCAGCCCCACTCACCTCACAGAGTTTTTGTTGTGGGGGAGGAAGGGAAAGGAGAATGTTAGCTGCTTTGAGACTCCTTCGGGTAGTGATAAAGCGGGATATCAAATCCAAACTCTTCTTCTTCAGTCTGTATCCAACAGCCTAGACTCAATGCTGAGGTAAAAGGCTTCATCCTGCTCTCAGCAAGAGGACTGTTGTCCTGAAACCCTCACTCCAGAGCTCTGACCCAGCCCTGTCCAGGGACTTGACCGTGCTCCATTGTGAACTCAGCTTGGGCAGCTCTGAGCCTGCTTCTGGCCATCTTGTTTGGGCTGTTGCCTCCTTGTCACAACTGAAGAACTATGTTCTATGGCTTGGGGCCCACAGCTAATTTCCTCTAGTAAGTCTGTTTCATTGGTGCTTTGTTGCTTGTAAGTATTGTTAGTGACTTTCAGGGAGGAGGGCCATGAAACATTTGCATTCAAAACTCCAAAAGTTATGTTAGGCAATTTTGAGGGACTTGCGAACTATAACAGCAAACTGCACATGGGAAGGAGGGTCAGAAAAGTTCTTGTTAAGGTTTTGTAACTTCACACTGCACCAAATACTTCCTCCGATTGGCTCAGCATATTCCAACCCTTGAGCAGCAGTGCCTCTTCAGAAGCCGAGGCAGGAGACTTTATCCATGCAACTTAACGGGATCCCATTTAACTAGAAATTGATGGGAGCTGGAGAAGTGTACATAGCTTCAACACTGAGTTATTTCCCCATGATAATGTCGGAAGTGATTTGCCAAATTTGGACTGGGGGCAAGGAGAAAACAATAGCTGCATTTTTCATTGTTGGTGACAGTTTACCAATATTTGTATCCTTCACATTCTGAACTTAAGGGCATTGTTCTGTTTTGCACTTTTCCTGCAGTCCATTTACACCTCTCTTTCTCTCTCTTGTTCAGATTTCCATATATCACTCTAAATATATGCATAACAAGCACTTCATTTGCAGCAAACCATACATGTGATTGATATGTCGATTATCTGGAAATGAAATACATGTTAGCTGAAGGACTGAGTCAAACATACTTGCTGTTTTTCAGTTTATGCTTTCATCAACCTTGTGAAATGCCTTCCGCTTTTGGAGGACCCCCCCCACACACACACACACATGAGCATGAAAATATTCACTTCTTCATAAAGCATCCCCCTTCTAAGCATGCAGTGACACTGGGCAGCATTTGAATAAGTCTCAGGGGAGACCCATCAAAATGACTTGGACCCCACATAACGTATACATTCAAAGCAGTATCCTGCCACGTCAAACAGTCATGGCTTCTCCCAAAGAATCCTAGGTCCTGTAGTTTGTTAAGGGTGCTGAGAGCTGTTAGGAGACCCCTATTTCCCAACATATCTACACTTCCCCACAGCTCTCTGGGAAGAGGGGTTGATTGTTAACCCACTCTGATCATTGTAGCTCTGTGTGGAGAATAGGAGGTCTCCTAACAACTTTCAGCCCCCTTAACAAACCACAGTTCCCATAACTCTCTGGGGGAAGCAATGCCTGTTTAAATTGGCATGATTCTGCTTTAAATGCATAGTACAGATGGGACCTTAGATCGGTCCATTAATTTCAGTGTGTCTATCCTGAATAAAACTTAGTTGAATATCACTCACTAGAATGTACCAAATCTACCATCTTGACATCCTCTTGTAGAGACAACCTTTCCTTATAACTATGAATGGTTCTAATTGCCTCACATTCTCTTCCAGTATTTCTGAAAGGTTGAGGTTTTGGCCACCTGATGATATATTGAAATGTAACTAATTGGTTGATGAGTAGATAAGTTTAAAACCGCTTGGGCAGCTGCCTTTGTCATCATGTTGGGAAGGACCCTGGAGGTTATCCAGCTTAAGTGTAGGAATCTGCAATTATAGCATCCTTGGCAGCCTCTGTCATTCCTCCAGCAAAGGAGAGCCCACAACCTTCTGAGGCAGCCTAGCGCACTGCTGAACAGCTCTTGATGTTAAGGTGTTTCTCCTGATGTTTAGCCTCAGCAGATTGCAATTTCCCACTTGGGGAGAGTCTAGCACTCTCCCCAATCTTCCACACAGCCCTCCTATCTGCAAATACTAGCAAAATGCAATTCAAATACAAAGGCTGCTACAGATCCCCTCAGGCACTGAGATCAGCAAAGGGGACCCTCTTGGTAGTTCATCCACCCTCAGAGACTCAGGGGTGGTGGTCCCAGAGAGGGCCTCTTTGGTAGCTGCTAAGCTGTGGAACACTCTCCTTATAGAAGTGCATCTGGCAGCTTCATTATACAGCTTCCAGAGAATGCTGTTTACCCTGGCTTTTGGTGCTTGAGGTGGATATCTATAGGAACCATCTTATTTTTATGATTGTAAGTTGTTTTAAACCTGTGGTTGCCAACATGGGGCACAATTTGATTTTTAAGGGGGGCAATATAGGAATGAGTTATTAACAGTGAATGGCCTTTTAGGCTTCCTTCACATTAATAGGAGTTCACTTTTTGAATAATAAGAATTATATATCACCGGGGGGTGTGGGGAAACAGGATTTTAGAGATACTTAAGGTGGGGGGCATGGTGGAAAAAAGGTTGGAAACCACTGTTTTAAATCATTTTCTGTGTTTTAATCATTGTAAGCCATCCCGGGACCTTAGGGTGAAGGGTGGGCAATAAATAATCTCTCTATGTCTCCTCAGGGCCCATGACAGGGTTATTGTGTGCCCAGGCATCCCCACCACCCCACGGACTGCCTTAAATAACAAGACATGACAACTTGTATTTGGGTCCAATCGGGACACAACTTTATTGCCTACAGATGTCAGAGGTTAGAACCAATGGCATTGGTTAGAACCAACCACGTCCAGCCCACCTGCCAGAAAGACTTAAATTTAGGGATCAACTGGAAGGGAGGGAGTTCTTGTTGTGATGTACAAGAGCCTCAGAGGAAGCATTCAGAAGTCAAGCTGGTTTTTCAGTAAGGCTTTATTCAGTTGCAGTCTTGCAGCATCGTAAAGCAAACACAACACTCCAACAGTTCTTGACTTACATCAAGAAGTAACTCCCACTGGATTGCCCCTGGGAAGTGCTGTGGCCCTAGCCCTCACCTAGGCATCCAGACAGATGCAGCACCCATGGAGCCCTTTAACGGGATACTCCTTTTTCTGGAGGGGCAGGCAGAGGCTACAACAGGGGTCCCCAAACTAAGGCCCACGGGCCGGATACGGCCCGAGGGACTCAGTTATCCGGTCCACGGCGACCCCCACTGCCTGCTGCCGCCACTCGCTCTTACCGGTGCGGCGCGGCATGGCTGCCCACTTCCAGGTCGGCGGAGCACCGGAAATAACTTATGCGCATGTGGAAGCGTCATTTCCGGCGCACTTCTGGGTCTGAGGAGGCCTGTGCACATGCGCACAAGCTATTTCCGGTGCTCCGCCGACCCAGAAGTGTGCCGGAAATAGCATGTACGCACGCGTATGGGCACGCGCTCCCCCGCCCTCTGGCCTGCTGCACGATTGGCGCTGGAGGAATTGGCCTGAGGCCTGGTAAGTTTGCCAACCCCTGGGCTACAACCTCCTCTCCGTCCAAGACTATGCCTACCCAATGCCAAAGTTGTGATGATTGCTATGAGGATGGTGAAAACCAGGTGTCTGGAACCCATTTGCCAAGTGGAAAGATTCCAGCCTGGTCCCGAATACAGTGACCAACGATATCCATAGCAAGGTGTCCAAGCAAAGGGACACATGTCTGCCAAATAGGGAGGGAGGGTCAGAGATCCAACAACTTCCTATGCAGTCCACAGGCCCTCTTTATATTACCAGGGCACAGACCCAAGTGAAGCCCACAGACCCAATTGGGTTTTCCCCCTGGGAGTGGCCTGCCACAAAGCCTGCTTGCAATTGGCCAGTTGTGTGAGTAGGCAGAATCTACTTCCTGGGCAGCAAACTCAGCTCAGGGACGTCCTTTGTCACCTGGGAAGTGGCCCAATGGGGCCTCCACCATCGGATCACAGCAGCCGAGTGGAGCAACAACCTGCAACAGCACCCACCTGAGAGGGTGAGCAGACCTCTGGAAAATTGGAAAACTGGTTTTCAGCCTGTGTATTCACTAGCAGTAGCAAGCAGAGGATGGAGAATACTGTGCATTCTCTCTCCCCCCATCTGCCTTATAGAAATTGAATTTGTATTAAGACATTATTGTGTATTTCACAAAGGACCACATCTCACACATGGCTGGAATGAAAGCTTGTCAGGGTGTTGCTTAATGTCCCATCCTTGCCTTTGGGGTTTGTTTCTGAATGTAAATGAGCCCTGTAATGAAATCTACATGTTGATTGTTTCATGCCTATTGATTTAAATGTTGAGGGGGGGTCCTATTTTGGTGGAAATTTGAGTGCATGCCAAGTATTTAGTTAACAGAGTAGTCCCTTCACAGAGAACCATACATAGCATGTGATAAAGGAAATGGATGGACAGGTGGGCAGACAACTTATAAATATATAGTAGATTTTTTTGTTTAATTTTTTTAAATAGTAGATATTTTTTATTCCTCTCCCCGTACCAGAACCAATCAGTGAAGAAAGGCTAAAAGTACAAATAATAAATAAGCGACCCCAGTCAGCCAGCTGCTTCTTCCTTCCAGAAGCTGGACTAAAAGCGAAGGTGCCTGAGAAATGTCACCATAGGTTTATGTAAGAAGATCAACATAACTTTAGAAATGTGTGTTTTGATACATTGTGTGTGTGTGTTACATTATGTGAGAATTACTATGCAGTCTGTGCCCAGATGGTGCACAATGACAGGAGAAAATAAATGCCGGAAGTAAGTGTGGGGAAAGTGTTGGAATTTATTTCCAAAGCTGGAGGTTGTGCAATGAGGCAAAAGTATGTTTGTTACAGATTAAGAACATGATGGGGATAAATAAGAGTACAAGTAGATTTAGATCCTGCTCTAGTTTTGATTGACGAACATAAAAAACAAAAACAATAATAAACAAGCTGCTGTGTGAACTTTCATAGTAATACCAAAGGGTTTGGCTGCTGGCATTTCTATGCCGTTTCCATTCAAATGAATTCTAAAGTGGCTTCTAAACAACAGCAATGTAACAAAACATAATCATAGCACAGGTTGTGGCATAATGCAATTAATAATAATCAATGAAACAATTTTTAAGATGGTATATATTGTAATATAATATAGTCAAAACTAGAGCTAAAAAGTAAGCAAAACATTATTTAACTTTTTGTGATACTCTCTGCTCAGTTCATTAAAATGCACACCTAGCAGTTGGTACCCTGAGCAAGATACAGCCCTAAACCCAGTGATGGTGGTTGATGATAATGATGATGAAAAAATTCTGGAACTAAATAGAATTTTCTGAAACAGAAGAAAAAACCTGTTTCTGAACAAGAGACTTTTTCCAAATGCACACTGAAAGCATGCAGCCTTTTTCCCCTCAAACCATGTCAGTAGATTGCATTGAAAGAATTCAAGCTCTGTTTCCACATTGTCTCCACTTAAAGCCAAAGAACAGAGGCAGGTTGTGCCATTGAAGGAGGAATGCTTTCTCTGATCTCCTTAACTTCCATTGAAGAGCTTTGCAACTCTTCACAAAGGAGAGAACTGCTTTGCATAGTGATCAGGACAATTAGACGCAAGGTCTTCAGGTGAGACCTGGCAATTATCTAGCAGCAGTAATTACAGGTGCAATGAAACATTGGCAGCCATCATGGCAGCGATAGAGGTGTGTGTTGGGGGGAGGGATTTCCTTCTTTCTTTTTCTTACCATCCAACTTAACTTTATTTTTCAGTTTCTAAAATATATATACAACAAACATTCACCGCATACCCACAGTCCCCCTAAAACATTCCATGCATATAAAATGTAAATGATACAGTCAAGCACATGGTTTAGAATTGATTACAGTGGTACCTCAGGTTACATACGCTTCAGGTTACACACGCTTCAGGCTACAGACCCCGCTAACCCAGAAATAACGCTTCCGGTTAACAACTTTGCTTCAGGATAAGAACAGAACTCATGCTCTGGCGGCACAGCGGCAGCAGGAGGTCCCATTAGCTAAAGTGGTGCTTCAGGTTAAGAACAGTTTCAGGTTAAGAACGGACCTCAGGTTAAATTCTTAACCCAAGGTACCACTGTACTTCACTTCAGTGTCTTCTGGTCTCCGCCTGAATAGATGGTCCCAAAGTAAACAATAGGTGGTGAGAGGACAACGTTGTCCTTCCTATTGCACTGGATCATGTGCCACATAGATAAGCTGGAATGTGTGTGAGGAGGGTGAGCAAGAGAATAAAGGACCTGGAAACCAAACCTTCTGAGGAACAATTGAGGTAGTTGGGTGTGTTTTCACTTGGAAAAGAGGAGACAGGGGTGTTAGGAGAGTAGAGTTCCAGTTGGTGTAAATGTCCAAATTCCTTACTTGCCCTTTCTTCCACATGGTAAGAAGAGGGCAGGTAGTCAGGGGAGAACAGTTCTTAGTTGTGTGCTAATCTTTGTGCTGTATTTTTGAGAGTATGGCTAAATGGGGCTGCATGACTTCAGCATGGAGTGGTGGTAGGTACCATGTGTGGAGGCCTGTGAGGAGGGTGGGAGGGAGGGAGAGAGGGGGGTAGGTTTTGCTTCGGATATAGCAAGGAATTTTCAAGGTATGAAAAAGATTTATTGGAAAATAATATGAAGTTTCTTTCCAAAATGTATAAGTTGTTGCTAGTGTGGCATACTAAAGATGAAGCAGTTAAATCAGTAATCATACAATGAGCACAAGATATTGGGCACAATATCCAATTTTCATTTTGGGAAATGTTATGGAGGCAGGACTTACAATTTACAGCATGCTGTGCACTGAAAGAGAACTATATGAAAATGATGTATCAATGGTATTTAACACCTATAAAATTTGCAAAGATGTATACCTGTATGCTGGAAATGTAAGGAGAAGGAAGGCATGTTCTGCCACATGTGGTGGACATGCAAGATAACAAAAGCATTCTGGGAAATGATATATAATGAGTTGAAAAAAATGTTTAAAATAACATTTGTGGAAAAAACCAGAGGCTTTTTTTTATTAGGAATTGTAGGTGCAGAGATACCAAAGGAGCGGAAATGAACATTTAAGTATGCATGCGATGACAGCAGCATGGATACTACTGGCCCAGAGATGGAAAGAAGATAAAGTCTTGACTAGAGACGAATGGCTGATGAAGATGATGGACTACGCCGAAATGGCAAAATCGACTGGGAAAATCAGAAACCAGGAAGAGAAGAACTTTAAGAAGGAATGGGAAAAAATTACAATGTATTTAAGAGAACACTGTAAACAACTAAAAACTTTGGCAGGATTTGGGTAATGCTTGTAATGTACTAAAAAATTGATTATTTAAGAAAAATAGAGAAAATAAGTGAAGCAGTTGAAAAAGATTTAAAAATGGTAACCATGGAAGGGTGGAGGGGAGTCAAAGGATTCAGGGATCCTAAATGATGATGTTGATGTTTAATGTTTGAATTTAAATTTGCAATGTAAAACTCAATTTTTTATAATTTTTATTTTAAAAAGGTTTTGCTTTGGGTGTGTGGCTAGGGGTGGGGGGTTGGAGAGATTGGGGTGAATGTTGGGGTGGGTGTGAGGAGGGTGAGGTGCTTGGGTCGCTAAGGTGATGGTGGGGAGGAATGGGGTGTGTGGGTCTTCAGGATGGGTGTGCGGGGTGGGGAGGAGGTGGGGATGGTTTCACCAGTTCACCGATTCAGGTTGGTGTCTGGTTGCTATGTCCAGCTGTGGTTTTTGTTGTTTGTTCGGCTTTCGGAGTGTGAAGTCAATGATGGCTGTGTTGTCTTGATCAGAGGTGTATGTCAGGGAGACTTGAATGTGTCGATCTGAAGCATTCCGGTGTTTGCTTGGTCCCTTTTTCTAACTTCTACCCATCCATTTTCTGATGTTGTGTTATGGTCCTCATTTGTCAGGTCCAGTGGTTTACATTTGGGTGGCGGTTGAGGTTGAGGTCTTTCAGAAGTTGTAAGGCTTTGTGTTTGTTGGTGGCTGTGAGTTGTTTTGTTTCAATGGTCACAATGAGGTGTAAGGGGAAGCCCCATCAGTATTTTATTCCAGCTTCTTGAAGAATTAAGGTACAGGGACATGGATTTTTTCTTTGGTTCAGGGTTTTTGTGACAGATCTTGTAGGGCCATTGTGAGGGGTGTTCCTATATTGAGGGGGTTTAGCTTCTTGAGGTTGTCCCAGATACACCAACCTCTCCTTCCCCATCCCCAACTTCTCCCAATGTGTCCCACTCCTGGCTACACCCATTATTGGGATCCTCTTCCTCTTCCTCCTCCCCATAGTCCTGCCAGTTCATGACACTCCACTTCTAAGGCAGACATCCCTTCTGCCGAGGCGTAGGAAGGTCAGGTGGTACCCAGTACGGAAAATTTTTGCCACCCCCCCCCCACATTTGTGTGTGTGTGTGTGTGTGTGTGTTGCCTGCAAAAATGGTTTTACATTATTTCATATTTTCTTACAAAGGAATGTGGATTCTGGGCCTCTGATAACAAGTAGGTGACTATGGACAGATACTTAAATCTACAGGATGGATTGTGTTTTGGCTTGTGTTATTTTATATTTATTGTTTATTTATTTGTTTAGCCTGGAGAAGAGAAGGTTAAGGGGTGATATGATAGCCATGTTCAAATATATAAAAATATGTCATATAGAGGAGGGAGAAAGGTTGTTTTCTGCTGCTCCAGAGAAGTGGACACAGATCAATGGATTCAAACTACAAGAAAGCAGATTCCACCTAAACATTAGGAAGAACTTCCTGACAGTAAGAGCTGTTCGACAGTGGAATTTGCTGCCAAGGAGTGTGGTGGAGTCTCCTTCTTTGGAGGTCTTTAAGCAGAGGCTTGACAGCCATCTGTCAGGAATGCTTTGATGGTGTTTCCTGCTTGGCAGGGGGTTGGACTGGATGGCCCTTGTGGTCTCTTCCAGCTCTATGATTCATTTCATATTCCATGACTGTGAACCACAATTGAATCCCAACCCAGTGTGACCATCTCACCTCTATTTCAGCCCCCCCTTCTTTGTCCACTGTGTGAGATCTCATCAATTATGGAACAAGCCACAGGGGGTGGCCTAGTGCTCCTAACTTTAGATTTGTTCCAAGTTATCCTAGACTCCCTACAGTTGCAGACTCGGTGACCAGCTGAGCCTGTCCTTTTGAGACAGACAAAGGTAATACTGTAGACATTCATCACAAAGAAAGAAGCCTTTCTGCTAGGGAAGGTTTGCCACATATTTGTTTTGTTCCAGGGTGGGCATTGCCATCTGCAAAGTCCACACACACAAACACAAATACAGTGATATCTCGAGTTACAAACGCCTCAGGTTACAAATGCTTCAGGTTACTAACTCTGCTAACTTGGAAGAGTTACCTCGAGTTGAGAACTTTGTCGCAGGATGAGAACGGAAATGGTGTGCCGGCGATTCAATGGCAGCAAGAAGCCCCATTAGTGAAAGCACGCCTCTAGTTAAGAACATTTTCAGGTTAAGAACGGACCTCCGGAACAAATTAAGTTTGTAACTAGCGGTACCACAGTGCACAGGTTATGATGCTACTGAAGGAGGATTGCACCAAGTGGGCCGACACTATTTTCTCTCATATCTTTTTAAAGCAGTATTTGCAATTCAGGTGTTACATTCTCTGTAATTGAAATTATTGCACAAAACACTTGGCTTGTACATTGTAGCCAGTCCCGGCCCATAATCATCTCAGGGATAGGTACCACTAAACTTCGTAATTTACTAGCAGTGGTCAAACTGACCCTGTTGCAATTTTGGGTAGGGCTCGGCAATGTATTGATACATCGTCCAAAACTGGTTTGAAGCAAACATTGTGGTAAAACATGGCTTCCATGGGGATGTCCCTGAATAAGTTTGGCCCAATTAACGATTGTGGACATCTTAGACCTTGTGTTCACCTCTATGGATGTGGCTGATCTGACACTAAGCAAAAGCAAAACAAAAGAAGTGCCATGGTTGGATCACTTTCTGGTGAAACTGGACTTCTCAGCAACCCTTCCCCTCTGCAGGGAGGTGGGACTAATTTGGATGGTCTGCCCCCACCACTTAATGGATCCAAATGGTTTCTAGAGAGTGGTAGGGGAAGTTTTATCCTATGTTGATGGCCTTTCAGCTGATTCCCTGGTGGCCCGCTGATATGCGGCGTTAACCAGGGCTATCGACTATCTGGTTCCAAAGTGCTCTTCGATTGCATGGAGACTGGGCAGGCCCGTGTTTTTCATAGAATCATAGAATCATAGAGTTGGAAGAGACCACAAGGCCATCCAGTCCAACCCCCTGCCAAGCAGGAAACACCACCCAAGCATTCCTGACAGATGGCTGTCAAGCTTCCGCTTAAAGACCTCCAAAGAAGGAGACTCCACCACACTCCTTGGCAGCAAATTCCACTGTTGAACAGCTCTTACTGTCAGGAAGTTCTTCCTAATGTTTAGGTGGAATCTTCTTTCTTGTAGTTTGAATCCATTGCCCCGTGTCCGCTTCTCTGTAGCAGCAGAAAACAAACTTTCTCCCTCCTCTATATGACATCCTTTGATATATTTGAACATGGCTATCATATCCCCCCTTCTTCTCCAGGCTAAACATACCCAGCTCCCTAAGCCTTTCCTCATAAGGCATTGTTTCCAGGCCTTTGACCATTTTGGTTGCCCTCCTCTGGACACGTTCCAGCTTGTCAGTATCCTTCTTGAACTGTGGTGCCCAGAACTGGACACAGTATTCCAGGTGAGGTCTGACCAGAGCAGGATACAGTGGTATTATTAATGCTATACTCGTATTGATGCAGCCCAGAATTGCATTGGCTTTTTTAGCTGCTGCATCACACTGTTGACTCACGTCAAGTTTATGGTCTTCCAAGACTCCTAGATCCTTTTCACATGCACTGCTCTCAAGCCAGGTGTCACACATCCTGTATTTGTGCCTTTCATTTTTTTTCGCCCAAGTGTAGTACTTTACATTTCTCCCTGTTAAAATTCATCTTGTTTGCTTTGGCCCAGTTCTCTAATCTGTTAAGGTCATTTTGAAGTGTGATCCTGTCCTCTGGGGTATTAGCCACCCATCCCAATTTGGTGTTGTCTGCAAACTTGATCAGGATGCCCTCAAGCCCATCATCCCAGTCATTGATGAAGATGTTGAATAAGACTGGGCCCAAGACAGAACCCTGTGGCACCCCACTAGTCACTTCTCTCCAGGATGAAGAGGAGTCATTGATGAGCACCCTTTGGGTTCAGTCAGTCAGCCAGTTACAAATCCACTGAATGGTAGCATTGTCTAGCCCACATTTTACCAGCTTCTTTACAAGAATATCATGGGGCACCTTGTCAAAGGCCTTGCTGAGGGCAATTAAACAATCGCTGAGACGGCTAGAGTGCCGGTGGCGCAAACTCATTCTGAATCTGACTGGACATGGGTTAGAGCTCAACATCAAGCCCACCAAGTGGCGATAGTGACAGTGAAGAGGAGCTTCTTCACCACCTCTTTTGCATCTGCAGAAAACAGCAGAAGAAGATCCTTTCAGGTGTTTTGCAATTTAACCAACCACCTTCACCATTTGGGTCCAGTAAAGATCCCAAGATCTCCTCCAATGATTTTGCGAAGTTTTATTTGTTTTTGTTTTGTTTTTGTTTTTGCAAATAAAGTCACTCAGATTTGGAAAGAGGTAGACTCCACCCTGGGAGCAGGGCCAGGGCAGGAGAGTGCTAGAGTCCTGTCTAGTTGCGTGGGATCAATTTCAATCTGTTACCTCCGAGGATGTGGACAGGCTGCTTGTATGAGTGAAACAGACCACCTTTCTACTTCATGCTTGCCCATCCTAACTCATAAAAGTGAGCCAGAAAGGGCTCTGTGGGATTGTGAATGCTTCCCTCTGTGAGGGAGCCTTCCCAAAACTGCTGAAAGAGGAAGTTATTAAACTGCTTCTTAAAAGAAAAACATCTTTGGACCCAGCCAATATGGTCAACTATTTCCCAGTCTCAAATCTTCCATTCTTGGGCAGGGTGATTGAGTGGGTGGTTGCTGAAGAACACCAGGCAAGCCTAGAGGATGCAGACCATTTGGATCCTTTCCAGTCAGGATTCAGGCCTCATCATGGGATTGAAGCTGCCTTGGTTGCGCTGGTGGATGATCTCCGGCGGGCTAGGGACAAAGGTGAAAGTTGTTCTGCTGGATCTCTCAGCAGCCTTTGATACCATAACATCCTTCTGGACTGTCTAGAGGGGCTGGGAGCTGGGGGCACTGTTATACAGTGGTTCCGCTCCTTCCTCCCGGGCCCTGTTCAGAAAGTGGTGTTGGAGGATGAGTGTTCAGACCCCTGGGCTCTCACTTGTGGGGTGCCTCAGGGCTCAGTCCTCTCTACCATGCTTTTTAACATCTACATGCAGCAGCTGGGAGAGATCATCAGGGGGTTTATGCTGGGTGTTCTCTTTTAAATCCAAACCAGTGAAGGTCCTGTGTGAGTGTCTCGATGGCAGCTATCAGATTGAGGTTGAAACCTGACAAGACAGAAGTACAGTTTGGGGGGGCAGGGGGCGGTCAGGTCTGGGGGACTCCGTGGTCCTGAATGGGGTAACTGTGCCCCTGAAGGACCAGGTGCACAGCCTGGGAGTCTTTTTGCACTCACAGCTGTCCATGAGGACGCAGGTGTCAGGGGCTGGTGAGAATCAGATGCCATGACTGCTCTGATTGTGAAGATGAAGGAATGCCGACACAGACAGACAGCGTCTAACAGAAGAAGAAGGAGAGAGTTTGCCCCCTCTTCCTTCAAGTTTCCCAGTAGCTGATTCAGAGACAGCACAGTGAGGGGAAGAGCTAGATAACTTTAAGTCAGTAGCTAGGCAACCAGAAGAGAGGGAGCGTTTGGGAGACTCTTCATTTGGGAGCGGGGGGGGGGACTTTCCTCCCAGGCCTCATACTAGGAGATGTGAAAGGGTTAAGGCTCAATGGAAGTACACAGGTGGGAGAGCAGGACATTGGCGTGCTTCTTGCTCCGGATGGGGCAGGGATTTAGAGTGAACAACAGAGATCCTGAAAGAGGGTGGCTTGATGCTGCTCTCTGTGTGTTGTTGTAAATAAAGCGGACTATAAACCTATCAGAGGCTTGTTAATTCTTATTGGAAGCTCTCATAGAGAAGGGGAAACTCCCATGCCTGCCAGCGTATCTCACAGCAGGTCAATTCTGTTTCCAGGGCGGCTGTCTACCAGCTCTATCTGGTACACAGGCTGAGACCCACCCTGCCCGCAGACTGTCTGGCCAGAGTGGTGCATGCTCTAGTTATCTCTTGCTTGGATTACTGCAATGTGCTCTAAGTGGGGCTACCTTTGAAGGTGACTTGGAAACTACAGCTAATCCAGAATGTGGCAGCTAGACTGGTGACTGGAAGTGGCTGCCAAGACCACATAACACCAGTCTTGAAAGACCTTCATTGGCTCCCAGTATGTTTCTGAGCACAATTCAGAGTGTTGGTGCTGACCTTTAAAGCCCTAAATGGCCTCGGTCCAGTGTACCTGAAGGAGTGTCTCCACCCCCATTGCTCTACCCGGACACTAAGGTCCAGCACCAAGGGCTTTCTGACAGTTCCCTCACTGCGAGAAGTGAAGGTACAGGGAACCAGGCAGAGGGAAGTTTTTAATGCTTTTATTATGTTTTTTTATGTTTTTATGTTTTTTATATTCTCTTGGGAGCCACCCAGAGTGGCTGGGGAATTATTATTATTATTATTATTAGAGAGACAGAAACAGACACAGATCCCCAACTGCTCATCACATGATCCCATCTTGGGAGGGGCCAAGTGTGTGCGTGAGCAAAAGAGGTCGCCCTCCCAAAGTACCTGCTCAGGTAGTGAATGTACTGTATCCTGTTGGTGTAGAACTGGCACTTGCCCTTCCTCTGGTAGGAAATGCTCGGGGTGGGGGGCAGGGGCTAAAGGTAAAGGTACCCCTGACCATTAGGTCCAGTCGTGGACAACTTTGGGGTTGCGGCGCTCATCTTGCTCTATAGGCTGAGAGAGCCACCGTTTGTCCGCAGACAGCTTCTGGGTCATGTGGCCAGCATGACAAAGCCCCTTCTGGCGAACCAGAGCAGCGCACGGAAACGCCGTTTACCTTCCCACCTATTTATCTACTTGTACTTGACGTGCTTTCGAACTGCTAGGTGGGCAGGAGCTGGGACTGAACAACGGGAGCTCAGTGGGGTCAATGAGAATGAAAGTCAGTTGTGGGGAAGTGAGTAGGGGGGGGAGAGAAACACAGACTTTGAAGAGGCAGCACACCCACCAACATTCCTCCAATGAAAATATCCCTGTTTTCATCTGAGGAATGTTGGAGGGTATAAAATAGCCTAGTGTTATGCACTGAGTTGAATAGGATCCAAAATGCAGCAGTCTGATTGGTCCTAGAACAATAGGATTCAGAATGCAGCAGTCTGATTGGTCCTAGAACAATAGGATCCAGAATGCAGCAGTCTGATTGGTCCGCCGGAGCCACCCAATCCAGCTCCAGGTGGAAGTGAATCTGCAACCTGATTGGCATACAGGAGTATCCCGGAATTAGCCAATCACGTGGGGCCCATTGTGTAAATAATGTATATAAAGCAAACGTTTTGGGGAAACTTCCATTCCTTACTACTATGAGCTGAGTAAATCCACACTTGACTTGAAGTATATTTCACCTGGCCTCTACCTCTTCCGTATTGGGCAAAACTTTCCATGTGACCACCCTCATCACTCCCCTGGGGGAAGCCAACTCTCCTCTTCTTCCAGGCAAATTCACACAAGGGAGAACGGCATAGACCTGGTAGATAATTCATAGATGGGAAGGGTGTATATTTGGATAATATAATAAAATAAAGGAATATTTATTCATGTTCCCAGAAGGGTAGCAGTGTTAGGCTGAGTACACACTATAACTTTAAAGCTGGGGATTTTAACTCTGAGGGGCAAACTACAGTGCCCAGAATTCTTTGAGGGAAAGAACCCGCCTCAAATGTGCTCTGAAATAATGGTGCAGGTGGCAGCAAAGAGTCTTGTTGCACCTGAAAGAAAACAGTTTTATGGCATAAGCTATAAGGTTAAAATTGCTTTGTCATATGCATAAAGTGAATTCATAGTAGCTGTGAGAAAGTTGTAAGGTGAGAGTTGAATGGTCCCAAAATTGCAATTTGAGGGTGTATTAAATAGACACACCTTTAACCTTTTAATTTACTCATTGATAATTTACTTATTGCTGCTGGGATGTTTAAAAGTGTGGCATCCAGAACTGGTCCTATATATGCACAGACCTCAGTATCTGCTGGCACCCAGTATCTCCAAATCCCTGAAATGATACAAGGAAAAAGAAAATAGCACCAGCTGCCACACACACACACATATCTCCAGCTTGGGGTGGCGGGGGGGGGTGTATCTTAGGCTGTGTGGCTTTCTAGCTGTGCCTGCCTGCCTGCCTTCACTTCTTCAAAGCATTTGGTGTGACTGAAAAGCTGACAATGGGAGCAGAGGATTACAGACTGCAAACAGGGAGCAGCAGGCAATGGCAGTCAGGCAGAGGGAGGGAGAGGAGCGAGGGGCAACATCTTGCAAAATGATTATAAATGGCCTCATTCCTATGCAGCCGTAGTGAAGAGACCGGTGGTTTGATTTCAGATGAAGAAGGGCTTGGGAGCTGGCGGCTGGGTTAATCAGACCCATTAATACTGCCCCAGCCCTGCACCTGTTGCAGAGGTGGAACCAAAGTAGCAAGGGCTTCTTGCCTTCAGTGGCTGGCTTTGCTATGCCCAGGGCGCTGAGCCGCAATCAAAGTGATGTGCTTGCAGTGCATATTGGATTTCAGTAATAAGTGTCCCTGGAGCCAGCTAGGATGGTGAGAGAGGAGGAGGCAGTGCAGCGTCCAGAGAGTAAACTGGGCAAGAGGGGATGAGAGAGAGAGAGAGAGAATTAAAAAAGTTTTCTCTCTTTACCCCACTTCTGAGCAAGGCACAAATGAACTGTCCCTTTGTTGGTCTGTTTGTCACCTGTATGTGCAGAAACCTCTTGAAAGCTCAGCTCAAGCATTCCTGGGGGGAGGGGGGGAACGTGTGTGCTTGGCCATCTTCATCACTGTTTGGAAGCCTTTTTGAATCAAGATGGTGGAGAGAGGACTGTCCAAACCAGAATCATATTTAGCTGTGTGAAATGACTTCATTATTTTTTGCTGTGAGAAAGTATCTATACATCAGTACTTGTGGGGTTAGCATTATAATACACCGTTCTTTATATCAGCATTAAGTGACTGGAAAGGAGTCTTCAATCATCTTTGGTCACATCCACACCATACATTGAAAACATCTGGCTTTCCCCAAAGAATCCTGGGAACTGTCAGATATCCTTCACAGAGCTACAATTCCCAGCACCTTAACAAACTACAGTGTGCAGGATTCTCTGGGGGAAGCAATGTGCATTAAATACTAGAATTCATGGACATCCAGCGAAGCTGAATGTTGGAAGATTCAGGACAGACAAAATGAAGTCCTTCATGCAGCGCAGGGTTAAACTATGGAACTCACCCCCACAGGAGGCAGTGATGGCTACCAACTCGTATTGTTTAAAAGAGGGCTGGACAAATTCATGGAGACGACTATTGATGATGGCTTTGCTGTGTCTCCACAGCTGGAAGGCAGCCATGCTTCTGCATACCACTTGCTAGGAGCCACAGGAGGGGAGGGGGGTCTTGTGCTTGGGTCCTGCTTGCTGGTTTCCCACAAGCAGCTGATTGGCCACTGTGACAATAGGATGCTGGACTAGATGGGCCATTGGCCTGATCCAGCAAGCTCATCTTGTGTTTTTAAATGTTTGTTGCAGAGGTGACCTTTGCAGCTACAACAAAAAGAGAGGTAGTGGAGTTGCCATTTTACTTTACTGTTGAACTGATTGCTGTTTATAGAGTGGCATTGTTAAATTTCTTCATTATATACCTGTAACAGAATTTGTTTTCTAGCCCTGAATGCAAGTCCTTGCCAGAGCCAAAATCTAGCTCTTTGCTTTGCTCTTCATTTGCATAGTTTCCCCGAAACCACTTTTAGCAAATACATTTGCAGCATGTGGAGCACATGTTGAGGGATTTGCAAAGAATCCCTTTGCAAATATTTGCCCGCCTACTGCATTGAAGTTCGTGTATGTTAGCTGGAATCTCAATGCAGAACATCTTTGGGAAGTGTGCCAGGACTAAGGGGCACTATGAAGCTGAAGAGGCAGCACACACCTGCTGCTGAGCACCTGAAAACCAAGGAACAAATGAGACATCCCCAAAGCTCCTCTAGGATCTTAGCTTCCTTTCCTTTTGTATTTCTGTTTCAGTGGTTTCCCTTCTGGGAATGTTAGTATGTGGTTGGTTGTGACATCCCTGATTACACTCAATCTGGGCTAATAGCCTTATTAATAGGTGAAAGTGGGAGCTGCTCAGGACTGCAGGCATGGCAGAACTGTGCCCTTTTGAGTAATGGAGACACCCTGCCCTTTGTTTCAAAGCGAAAGAATGCATTTTCTTTTCCCTCCACTGTAACCTGTGTATCATTTAATTTATTTATAATTTCATCCACTCAGGAACTACAGGCAAACCTATGCAAGGGGACCTCACCATGATGCTATTCCTTTGGGAAGTAGCCTGCCTGCATTGAGTTTTGCCAAGATTGTTTGTTGCTTGTGCTGTAGCTTTAATGTTTAAAATAAGGAAAACCCATTACACTTTACTAGGGATGGATGGATCCATCTCTTTCCAGTCCATTTCAGTTTCAGCCACAAATCCATTCTGTCCCATTTTATGTATTTTTTATATTAAAAACCTGCAGAAATATTCTCATTTTAAATTTATGCATCTTCCCTTAAAAAATGTACATTATGCTTTCCCCACTTAAGCATATTTTGTATTTGTTCCTTAAAAGCAGAAAACTTCAGAGAAGTGACCCCTCACCGGTCACCTAAAGGGATATCTCTTTCCATGTGTGCCATCTGGACAGCAACTGAGATCCTTCTCTCCCCTCTGTCTGGAGTGCAGAGGGTGGCAACATGAAAGAGAACCTTTTCTGTGGTTGCCCCCTTGGCTATGGAAAACTTTCTCTTGTGAAGTTTACCTGGTGCACCTAGAGCTGCTCACTCAACACCATTTTAAAAACCTTTGATGCATGGTATCTTTTAAAGCTTATGTGAATTATTGCCCAGGCAGGTGCATTATGTGAAAACAGAGTTATCAGTGAAAATAACTGAAACGGGAAACCAGGTGTTGGATGAGAATTGGGCCAAATATTTATTGACTAACAGTGGGAAAGTGGGATTGGCATGGCAATAGGGCAAGAATCAGTTCCTCATTCCACTCAGCACTTGCTGATGGAATGGCTCTCCTGGCAGCCCAGCTGGCATGTCCCAGTAGTCCGGGGAGATGGGAGTTGCAGCCCAGAAACCTCTGCCTTGACATCTGCTCGTGGTTCCATCGATGAGCATAGCCTTCTGGCCCTCCCTTTGCTGACAGCTTTGCATTGTCAGTTAAAGACACATGTTTTCCTTTGGGAGCTTGGTGACACATGAAACAAATTAGTTGTTATTTTGTCAGTTGCTGGGTTGTGATTATGATGAGGCTTAATATTTT
This sequence comes from Lacerta agilis, assembly GCF_009819535.1. NCBI lineage: Eukaryota > Metazoa > Chordata > Lepidosauria > Squamata > Lacertidae > Lacerta > Lacerta agilis. Next base: position 371,870 of record NC_046320.1, read on the forward strand.
AGAATTGTTGGTTGTATGTTTCCTTTGACTATCTTGTGAACCATCCTGAGATCCTTTGGGAGAAAGGGTGGTTTAAAAATTAATTACTTGTACTAGCAAGTGCTACTACAAGATCTGGAGGATGCCATAGCTCTTTTCATGGCAGAAAACCCATGCATGCATGGAATTAGTGCATTTTAAACCACCCTGCCTTTAACTGCTTTTTACAAGGCTGAAATTGCACAAGTGAAATGTGTGTAAGATGTGATAATATTGCTCTTAGAGCTGATATTTTTTCACCTCCAATAATCTTCTTTTTCTTCTTTTCTCCTTTTTGCAATTCATACTGATGTCCTGCAGAATGATGCTCTGAGCCTCCTGGCCACAGAGCTTTATCATCTGAATGCCACATTCTGATACGCACAGCTAGGTGACTTCTCCCATTTCGGATGCTCTCTTTAACACCGAGTCATTCTCCAGGCTGGAGCATTTAGTCACAGCTGTTTAGCTCCTTGGCTGATAATCTTTAAATCAATTTCATGTTACCTGCATTAATAGTACTTGTCAATGGAGGGAATTCCGTTAGCTTGTAGTGGGTGCCTAATTGATTTCTTTCTATTCCATGGGATGGAGGTCTCCACAATTTGGAGCTGCTGTCACAGCCAGAACCCTGAGGAAATTCTTGACCATAGTGTGTGGTGTTCACTCTTCAAGCTGCACTGTCTTAAAGTTCCCAGCGACCTTGAGATTAGTAGATTGAGGGTATGATGTGATTTATTTATTTATTTCAAAACATTTTTACATGCAGTTGTTTTTTTAATTTTTTTAAGACTTTCTCAGTGCTTTCTACGCATTTTTAACCTGTTTATATTTTTTTTAAAAAAAATTAGTTGCATTGTTTTGTTACTTTGTTGCTAGCCATCTTGGGATCCTTGGGAAGGAGGAAAGGTGAGAATGGGTGGGACAGTATGATAATGAAGCAAGGAGGAGACTCTCTGATTCCTGTAGCCAGCAAGATGGAGATATGGGTGGTCCTCCTTGCTGAGCTTTGCCCCCAGTACCTGCTTATGATCCTGTTCCTGTTTTGGAAGTATTTGCTATTCCAGCAGTTGACCAGCAGGAGAACTTCTGTTTCCCTCTAAGGTTTACCCCTTGTTCCTGCAAGCCAAAGGGGCTCAAAGGAGCTTATGTTTGGGGATAGGTGCCATATGACAAAGCATCCTGCTGTTTGCTTCGCTGTTGCTAAAGTTGGCCTAGGCTGCTGTAACTGTTGGGGTAATGAATGAGAACTCAGCAGTGGACCTCTTGGTTATCTTAAGTGACAGTGTCAAGATCAATAGAATATTCTGGAGACAGAAGCAATAGCAATGGCGCATTAACAATATGTTCTGGAAAAGAGGGGCTGTAATAGAGATTGTGTTGGGTACTTGCTCTTGGACCCAACAAGTTTGCTCAATGGCTTCAAAACAGGCGCAAGCAGTGATAACCCCTTGCCTTGATATTTCTGTCATGCTCAATTGCCTGCTAACTACCAACAGTTTTTGCCCAGTAAAGTTGAGGAACTGTGCATGCAACCCCAGAGAACAGGTCCTTGATAGCACAGACATTTCTTAGGCGTTAAGTGCAGGGTCTTTGAACCCAACTCAGTAAAACAGCAACAAAAATGTAAAACCAATAAAGAGCAAAATCACCATAATGCTTGGGAGAGGAGAGTAGATTTTACCAGTCAGCAAAAGGATGCTAATGATGGTTCCGGGAAAATCTCACTGGAGAGAGGATTCCTGAACCAGGGAATCACCACTGAAAAGGCCCTGTCTGTTTCTGCAATGCTCTAAAACTCCCTCAGAGGTAGCAGCTTGAGGGGGGCATGCTTAAGGTACTTCCTTCTTTCCTGTGTTAAAGTGTTCATGCACTCAAACACATATAATGAAAATGCACCAAAGCCTTGTAGCAGTGCACACTATGCACATGGATGAAAGTCATGGAGAAGAGAACACTTCCCTTTCCTCACACACAGAATCATAGACTTGTAGTGTTGGAAGGGGGTCCCAAGGGTCACCCATTCCAAACCACTGCAATGCAAGAATCACAGCTAAAGAATCCCCCTCTCGTGGTCATCCAACCACTGTTTAGAAACCTCCAATGAAGGAGGGTCCACCACCTTCTGATGCAGTCCATTCCACTGCTGAACAGCTCTTACATACAGAAAATTATTCCTGATGTGTGAACAAAATAGAAAATTCTTTCCAGTAGCACCTTAGAGACCAACTGAGTTTGTTCTTGGTATGAGCTTTCGTGTGTATGCACACTTCTTCAGATACCAATGAAGATGTGTGGTTAGAGTCCCTGATGTGTGGTTAGAATCCCTTTCTTAAAGTCATTTGAATCCAGTGGTTTGGGTCCTTCCTGCTGGAGCAGCAGAAAATAAACTTGCTTCATCTTCTGTGTTGTAGCTCTTCAGATATTTGAAGATGGCCATCACTTCACTTTTTATGTCTTTTCTTCTCCAGGCTAAACATACAGTACCCAGTTCCTTGAACCATTCCTCATGAGGCTTGGTTTCCAGGCCCTTGGTCAACTTGGTTGCCCTTCTCTGCACACATGTCAATATCCTGATCCAGTTCATCAACATGAAGCCATGCTGCAGGTTGGCCATACATGGTGTACCTAATCCAAGAGTAAACCCTCTATTAACATTCACATTTACGAGATGAGTGTGTGTAGACAGGTGCAGATTCACAGTCAAGACTCCAGAGCAAGAGGTTAACTACCTTGCTGGAAGCCCCATAGTTCTCTTTATAAGAGCGCTTTCCTCCTGCATCCAGTTCATGTCTTGCACAGTTCAATGTTTAGCAGCATTCTTTTCCAAAAGAGTTGTTTGGCTCTTTTGCATTGGGCCTTTCCAGATAAATGGCTTTTAAATAAAATCCCTCTTGCTACCTTGTTAAACCCCCTGCCCAGGTCACATCTTGGACGGTGTGATTTATAGACCTGCCCTTAGCATTTATTAACTTCTAAATCACTTTGCCTGGTCAATTGAAATCCTTCTCTTTAGCAGCTGAAGGTGGCAAGCCAAGCAGGCCAGGGAACAGGCTTTGTTTTAGGCAGTGAATGTCCGGCTGTGCTTGCTGACCTGGAAGGGAGACCTGGAGAGGTGCAGAGGAGACAAGTACCCAGTAAAATGGGCCAGGCGGGGAAGAGATCCTCATGGAAAATAAGACAGAGGAGAAAAGCTCTGTTCTCCAAGCAGAGATTAATGAGGCAGAATCCAGGAAGGACATTTTATGGTGCAGGGGTAACCTTGGTTTGCACAACCAGATGAAGGTGATCTTTTTGCAGAGAAAAAGCACGTTTCATTTTTAAGGTTTTAAAGTGAAGATGGTGTTTCTTTTAACATCACTGAGGGTGTTTTGGGTACCAGCACAAAAGAGGAAATTGAAATAGGTGGTTGAGTTCTTGCATCCTGCCCCACCCTCAGAATATCAGTGTACAACTTTCCAGGCATAATTATTCCCAAAGGGTCACAGCTCAGTGGCATAGCACATGCTGTGCTTACAGGAGACCGAAGGCGTCAGCCCTGGAACTCCAGACAAGGCTGGGGAAGAGTCCTGTCTGAATCCCCAGAGAGCTGCTGCCAGCCAGGATGGAGGAGAGCTGGGAAGCCTGTGGCCTTCCAGATGGTGATGGACTCCAGGCCCCATCGCCCCTGACCATTGGGGCTGTGGGGAGTTGGAGCCCAGCAAATTCGGGGGGTGGGGCACAGGTTCTGCATCCCTGGTGTAGCCAGTAGCCATGGATGTGGACCAATGATCCAACTCTGTATAAGGCAGAACGTTCCTTGCAAATGGGTACCCTGATAAAGCACAGAAGGTTCTTTTGCAATCTAGTGAATACACGTAAAAACAATGATGGCCCTGCTGCACACCTTTTCCACTCAACACGGGAAGGTCAGGACCAATGTTCATGGGATAACACATGCACAGAGATGTTTGGGGCTCGACTTACTCGTGTCCTCCTGTCTCCCTCCCTGCTTTGAAACATGATGTGTTCAGGCATTTGCTAGTATCCCCTTGTGACCCCCCCCCCCAGCCCACTCATGCATCACTCGGGGTGAGGCACAAGAGTCCTTGTAAATCCTTAGGATTTCCAAACTAAACAGAAGTCCAACTCACCACTCATTTGAAGTCCGCCTGCAGGTTCATGTCTCCCTTTGAGTGAAGTTTAACTTCCTGAAACTCTGCTTCCCGTGATCCCAACAGGAGGTGACATTTTTGAGTCTATTCTTTTAGCTTCTGCAACTGGCCAATCGGCACAGTGGTTTGCCCAGGTAGAGTGGTGGGTCCCATTCCGTGTCAGCCTCCCTCCTCCCTTAGCTTAGCTTTCTAAGGAGAAGATGATGAGTGTGTGTGAACCTTCATTTTTGACACTTGACAAAACCCTTGAGGTTTTGCAAACATTCAGTAGCAGTCTTCCCCAACCTGGTGTCGTCCAAAGGACCTGGAAGACAGTTCCCACCAGCGCCAGGCAGCACAGCTCTGCTGACTGTGGCCAATGGGAGTTGTAGTCCATGATATCCAGATAGCACCAGGCTGCACAAAAGGAATGGTTGCAGAATGTTGATAGTTTTCTAGGCAAAAGTGCTCTTGCAGCTCCATCAGGAGCACTGCTTGAAACTACCGTGTTAAACTATCAAGCCTTTTCCTCTTACGTATCTCTCTCCCTCACCACAGCATGTTATTGCTAAGAGATGTGGGTGCACAGGTGTGCATGTGGGTGACTAGGAAAAAAAAACAGCCTGTGTTTGGGGTCTGCCAGGATCTGGACTGTCACAGTCTGGGCATGTTTCTATCTGAAGGTCACGTCTCCCTTAGAGTGGAAAAAGAGATCCATAGAAGTGGAGAGAAAAAGTAAAAGGAGTATGGTTTTCGACCAGCAATGCAGTTTCCCTGTGGTTTTTCTTGTAGTTTCCTATTGTGATGGCTCTGCCGTGCCTATAAAAATTGCTGACCTCCCATCAATCAACTCAGAAGAGTCTGGCTGATGGGGTCTTCTCCAATGCAATGGCCACAATAAACAGAGCAGAATTTTACCCTAATCACAGTGCGAACGTTTGATTTTTTTCCTTCCACAACATACTTACCACGGTCTTGCTGCCACTCTGGGTGTAAGAGACATTAGAAAATTGGATACGAGATAGGCAATTTTTGTCCATAGATCAAGGTCCCTAGTTGTCGTAGCAGGTCAAGATGCTTGTTATGTTATTTACAGCCAAAGTCCAGGGGAGGAAATAATTTAGCTGAGGCTGTGGCAAGCATCCATGCAGGCAATAGTTAGAAATCTATTTTTGAATTCATGCCAAAGGGGTTGCCTGTGATTTAAATCTCAGCTTCTGCACATCAGCCTTGCTGTTATGGTTAGCAAATTCCCAACCCTTAAGCACTATTTACAGATATTTATCACACAGTTACCCACATGGTTGCAGCTGCTTTGGGTGTCAGTAGGTGGCGCTGTGGTCTAAACCACTGAGCCTAGGGCTTGCCGATCAGAAGGTTGATGGTTCGAATCCCTGTGATGGGATAAGCTCCCGTTGCTCGGTCCCTGCTCCTGCCAACCTAGCAGTTCGAAAGCATGTCAAAGTGCAAGTAGATAAATAGGTACCACTCCGGCGGGAAGGTAAACGGCGTTTCCATGTGCTGCTCTGCTTTGCCAGAAGCGACTTAGTCATGCTGGCCACATGACCCGGAAGCTTACATCGGCTCCCTCGGCCAATGAAATGAGATGAGCGCCACAACTCCAGAGTCGTCCGTGACTGGACCTAACGGTCAGGGGTCCCTTTACCTTTTTAGGTGGCATGTTTTTGTAAGTTAGTATTCTTGTTTTGGTCTGGCAGGGATTTAAAATGGCTCTGGAAAATCCCCTCCAGTATTGTTCAGGTGCCTTTTTGATTTCGATGCATCACATCCAATGAACAGATTTTTCTCCTGGGTATGGGAGCCATGTGTGAGGTACCGATGCATCTCTTTTGGCTACAAGTGGCTTCCCCACTTCCTTTGATGGGGGAAGCAGAGCTGCATCCACACATTTCCTCCACTTCAATGGCCCAGGATGCACAGGGTTCTGGATTAGAGCTCTGAATTTGAGTTTGTGCCAACAAATGCCACGGAAGGTATATGGTGCAATTTTACCAATGAAACTGAGTGGGTCATAAGAACATCAGAAGAGCCTGGCCAACATCTGGTCCAACATTTTGTTATCACAGTGGCCAACCAGATGCCTCTGAACCAGAGCTCAGTGGTACTCTCCCTCCATGTGGTTCTCCATCAGTTCTTTACTTCTTCTGTGTGCTAGCTGGATAAAAGGCATTTGAGGTCAACACCCCCCAACCCATCCAGCAAGGTCCTTTATATGTGGTTGGACTACAACTGCTATCAGCTCCAGCCAACATAGGCAACTGTCAATGATTAGGAGAGCTGCAGTCTAAAACACCTACATAAGAAGAGCCCTGCTGAATCTGCCCAGTGGAACCATCCAGCCCAGCATCCTGTTCTCACAGTAGCCAACCAAACGCCCATGGAAGTCCACAAGCAGGACCTGAGTGCAATCACACTTTCCTCTCCGGTGGCTTCCAGCAACTGGGGTTCATAGTTAGTAACCAGTGATGGCCCGCTCCTCCATGAATATGCTTAATCCTCTTTTAAAGCCATATAAGTTGGTGGCCTCACTGCCTCCTGGGGGGGCGAGCTCCATTGTTTAACTCTGCCATACTTGAAGAAGTCATTTCTTTTATCTATCCTGCATCTTCACCTCTTTCTGCATTGGAGGTGGTACATGTCTGCTGTGTGTATGGGGTCATTGAGAGTGAGCAGGCACCCTCTCCCCCTCCCCAGTTTGCCTTCCCACACGTTGTTTTGAATGCATGCATGGAGAAGGTGACCATGGTGGCAGTAATGAGAAGCCCATTAAGATTGACAGCATGTGGAAAAATTTCTTCTAGGAAGAGAGAGAAAATGCTGCCATAGTAACTCCAGCTGTGTTTCTGTGAAACTAATTTCAGCACAGAGCAATCATGTAGACCTAAATGAAGAAGATGGTGTCTGTTTTTCACAGGTAGAAGAAAGGGAGTCCTTTCCTTTCAGAGATAAAAAGGCGCAGGCGAGCTAGTATTAGTTAATGCAAAGGAAGGTGCTTCCAATGTGTGGTCCCCTGGGGAGATAACTCCAGGCTCTCCCCATCCCTTGCCAGGCTTAATGGTTTAATCTAGCAAATCTAAATTTGGAGCATCTCTGTGGTGTTTGCCTTGCTTCACTCCAGCTTCTTCACTTAAGCCTGCTCAACTTCTAATTTATTTGCCTGGTGATTTGCTTCGTTCTCCTGAAACAGAATGCAGGTTTAATTGGCTGGGAATTTTAATTGAAGCTGCTTGTTATAAGTAGCCTGAGGGCCCCCTCTTACTTATTGATAAGGTTCTAGAACAAAAATTTAAATTTGCACTCAACAAATTCTCCTCTTGTGCTGAGTACACTGCAAGGGTTCTCAATCTGAAGTGAAGACAGTATTCTATATGGGCATCGGTCCTTTGCCCTCTTTCCTGGAAGTGAGCCTGGCCAGATTCAGTTGTACTTCTGAGTAAATGTTTGTTTGTTGGTGATGGGGGGGCTCTAAAATAGGTGGGGGATTTCAGGTACTGAGTATTTTTAATGCCTTTTTGCAACAAACCTCTCTCAAGTTGAAAATGCATTTGGATGCTTTGGGCTACTGTACAATTCCCCCCCTCCAAATTTGCTTTACTTGTGGGGGGGGGAAGCTACATCACTGAGCCTCTTCCAAAGCCCATAGCTGAATAAGGGCCCTGCTTCTGATCCTCAAAGCCTGTGACCCTGACATTCCTACTGTTGTAAGAATTTTAAGGTATGTTATTTATATATAATAATTGTTATTAATGTACCAAAACAAATAAGGCCACATGTCTGAAAAACAGCACAGACAGGCCTCACTCCATTTTGACTCCCAACTGACCAAGTATTTCTTTGTCTCAGGAACAAAGGGGGGGTTGCCTGAGTGATAATCTCTGGCATCCTGATATCTGAGTGTCAGACAAAAAGGTGTGATTAACTTGGCTGGGATATAGGGAAATGTAAATATCTTTTGTTTCACCTGATGGGTTTTTGGTGGAGGGCGAGAGGAGACATGGGGGCAGGGTCCAAGATGGTCAGATCACTGTTACCTACCAGACCCTCCCAATTTGTGATGTAATTCTAATGTATGGAGGGGTGGTCTTGAGCTGGAGGGGGGGCAATTTCAAAAATCTATATAGGAGCTTGCGTGCCTTTGTTCGAGGTCTTTTGCTTGCAAAAACACCCTGCTGCAGCAGTTCTAATAAAGGGCTACTGCCTTGCTTTGGGAGATTCTGTATCCTCTCTATTTTATTCATAAGTGCTCTTGAGGAGGAGGGGAGCCCTACTAAGGCTCTTCCCCGGGTTCGTGGACTCCCTTCTGGGGTTGAACCTAATTTTTATAACACTACTGCTTCTCACCTGCTCTTGCCAAGACATTGAGGAGTGGTGAGATCAAGGAGGGGGGAGCCCTCTTGAAGCATTTCCCTCTGGGTGGCAAATGCAACCCAAAGTTTTTAAAGAAGAACAATATATAGACTTTCTTTGTTGCAACCATCAATTGAAATTTTTAATAAGACCATTGCCAGCCCCTTCCTTTCCTTTGTTACCATCATTCAGATCTGGCAAGGCTGACTTGCATGTTGCCAAGTGGAAACAGTGAGTGCTCTGATTGTTGGAAAGTCCTGGGATTGTTGAGGGTGAGGGCAGGAGATGATCATAATTAAAGAAAGGATTAATAGGTTTGGACTGCCAGCTCCCTAGCAGCGGCTCTGGCAATTACCGGTACACTCTTGCCAGCCAAGCAATCTTGAAGCCTTCGTTCTGCACTCCGTTCTGCACTCCAAAGTATGTTTCATGCTGCAATCAAGGCTAATGAGCTCTCCCAGGACATAAATGGCCTTCGAAGCACTGCCTCCTAATGCTTCCTATGGTCAACCTTTCCTCCAACCTAAGGCTGGGAGGAGGCGGAGAACACACCCTCTTGGCGTTGGAGGCCAAAAGGCAGAAAATGGACTGCTGATTCTGAAGTGGTACACTTTGTATGCTTTAGAGCTGAGCTAGACATTCTCCAAAGAGAAGTTTCCACTCAGTTTGTTTTTCTCTCCTAAACATTTAGAGGAGTGTATTTCTGATTTTATTTTGGACTTGGTTGTGCAAAGAGGAGACTTTCACTGACCATCCCTTTTGTGGGGGAAGTGACTGGGAAGACACTGAACTCAGTTCTTTCTCTTCTTATATGCCTACATTGCAGGGGGTCGGACTAGATTATCCTAAGGGTTCTTTCTTTCTTTACCTACCTACCTACCTACCTACCTACCTACCTACCTACCTTTTTGCCTGACAGGAACTCAAGGAAGCTTCCAGATAAAAAAATAAGAATAGCTAAAAACAGAAAAAGAAATCATAAATAATATTCATTCATTCATTCATTCATTCATTCATTCATTCCCTGCCAATCTGGCTGGGTTTCCCCAGCCACTCTGGGTGGCTCCCAACATAATTAAAAGCACAATAGAGCATCAAACATTAAAAACTTCCCTAAACAGGGCTGCCTTCAGATGTCTTCTAAAAGTCAGATAGTTGTTTATTTCCTTGACATATGATGGGAAGGCGGCCCTCTCTCTGGTTCCCTGTAACTTCACTTCTTGCAGGGAGGGAACTGCCAGAAGGCCCTCAGCACTGGACCTCAGTGTCTGGGCAGAATGATGAGGGTGGAGATGCTCCTTCAGGTATATTGAGATGAGGCCATTTAGGGCTTTCAAAGTCAGCACCAACACTTTGAATTGTGCTTGGAAATGTCCAATGAAGGTCTTTCAAGACCAGTGTTATATGTTCTTAGCCACTTCCAGCCACCAGTCTAGCTACCACATTCTGGATTAGTTGCAGCTTCCGGGTCACCTTCAAAGGTAGCCCCACGTAGAGTGCATTGCAGTAGTCCAAGCGGGAGATAACCAGGGCGTGCACCACTTTGGTGAGACATTCTGTGGGCAGGTAGGGTCTCAGCCTGCGTACCAGACTGAGCTGGTAGACAGCTGCCCTGGACACAGAATTAAATTGCAGCTTCATGGACAGCTGTGAGTCCAAAATGACTCCCAGGCTGTGCAACTGGTCCTTCAGGGGCACAGTTAACCCATTCAGGAACCAGGGAGTCCTCCACACCTGCCCGCCCCCTGTCCCCCCAAAACAGTACTTCTGTCTTGTCAGGATTCAATCTCAATCTGTTAGCCACCATCCATCCTCCAACTGCCTCCAGGCACTCACAGAGAACCTTCACCGCCTTCACTGGTTCTGATTTAAAAGAGAGGTAGAGCTGGGTATCATCCTCCTACTGATGAACACCCAGCCCAAACCCCCTGATGATCTCTCCCAGTGGCTTCATATAGATGTTGAAAAGCATGGGGGAGAGGACTGAGCCCTGAGGCACCCCACAAGTGAGAGCCATGGGGTCTGAACACTCATCCCTCAACACCAGTTTCTGGACACGGCCCAGGAGGAAGGAGCAGACCCACTGTACAACAGTGCTCCCAGCTCCTCTAGACGGTCCAGAAGGATGTCATGGTTGATGGTATCAAAGGCCGCTGATAAACATTGATAAAATTAAAGCTTTTTCTATATATGCATGTATACATATACACAAACTCTATTAAGCTCATACAAATATAATAAAATTGCTCAGCACCAGCCTCCTCATTAAAAGCAGTCAGTTCCCGTATGCCTGTTGGAACAAGAAGGACTTCACCTGCCGGCAGAAGCACAACAAGCAGGGAGCCAGTTCAGCTTCACAAGGGAGGGAGTTCGACGTTTTGCCAGCAGCCACTCAGAAGGCCCTCTCCTGTGTCCCCACCAAGGATGCCTGGGAGGGTGGTGGGTCCAAGAGAAGGACCTCCTCTGAAGGTATCAAAACCTGGGCATTTTCCTATGAGGTGAACCCTCCTAATTTGCACTTTCTGGAATGATACAAGAACCGGATCACAACCTTCCTTCAAAATCTGCACTCTTCTGAATTTTGAATTGCATTTCCCCCCCAGTTGCATAATGTGTCCAAAAATGCAGACACGGGGGTAAAATAAAAATTATGTATATTGGTGAAATTAACATAAAGATATTTCTTATATTAGGGAAAGCTACTTCTAGGAAAACTTGGGTGTGCTTGGAGAAATTCATTATTAAATGCTGGTGAATTTTCATGGGCCAGTCACTGTGTCTCAGCCTAACGGTATTTTGCAGCGTTCTTGTGAGACTACAATTGAGTGGGAGGAGATCCATATAGGGAAGCTTGAGATCCTTGGTGAGAAGTAAACATAATACATGTATGCATAGGTTTGTGTTACATGGGCACCATCCAAGAGGCTGTTCTGACAACCGGGAGCAATTTCTGAAGAGCCAGGCAAACTGGGAATGTCGTCAGTGCCTTTCAGAGACCAGAGCTGGGCTGCAGGGAGAAGAGGAGAAAACACCATCAGAATAAATTTGGCTTGATTAGTCCTGCTCATTTTTTTAATGTTCTCTCTTATTTAAAAGAAGTGAAAAATTAAAAAAAAATTCTTTGAAAAGTTAACAACATCCTAATGAAAGGATTTTTTTATTTGTAAATGCCTTGGGGGACTCTTCTAATCAAGAGACTCTCCTGAATAATAAAACAGTGTGATGAGATAGATTTTGGGGGGGACTGGGCAACAACCAATAAAGGTGGGTGGGAAAATTGTTGCAGCAGAGAAAGAAGACGTCATTTTATGTTCAGCCCAGCAGCATTTTTCCTCAGTGATGTTGACACATGGCCTTTGCTGTGGGGAACCTTATTGAGGATAGGGGCCACATTCCATTCCTGGTAGACTTTTGTGGGCTGCATGCTAGAGCCAGAGGCAAAAGTGGGTGGCAATGAATGCAAATTTTAAATTTGTGCTGGCAGCTACTTTCAACACACACACAAGCACATACACTTTTCAACCAGACAAGTGGGGGCAGGTAGGGAAGCCTGGAGTGGGGGTTACATTCGGCCCCCAGGCCTGAGGTTCCTGGCCCTCTCATAAAGCACTGCAGACCATGCCCCCAAATCACAGCTCCTGTGAATTCTTCAAGATGTTTCCATATCTTAATTTCCTCCTAGCCCTCTTCAACATTACTGTTATAATAATTAATACTGATAATAATAAACTTATATACCACCTAATGCCAAGATAGGCTTCTCAATGGTTTATAAAGTAGAAAAACCAGTTGTGCATATATTGGAATACAAACACCCGTAATTAAAATAAATGATATAGCAATCTGATTAGAACAACAGATCAATTGAAAGAGATAGGGTCAGGTCATGAGATCAAGCAAAGGCCCCGTGCAAATAGGGGTGTCTTCAAAGCCAATGGGAAGCCCCTAGAGATGGAGCTGCTTATGCATGCCCAGTATGTATGGAGAAGATGGAAGTGGGGCTGGCTCTGCTCTCAACCTTGTTCACCCCCATGGCCCACACACAACCAAAGGTCTGAGATGGAACATCTTAGATCAAGGTGCCATCTTGTGGCCCTTCAGATGTTGCTGGTCTACAAGTCTCATCAGCTCTAACCATTGGCCATGCTGTCTGGAATTGAAGGCAGTTGCTAGTCCAGCAACATCTGGAGGGCCACAGGTTCCTCATCCCCAGTGGAGGCAATTTATGGGACTGGGAGCACCAGATGAGCTGGATGGATGGTCCCATGGAGCCCCTGTGTAGGTGTCCCTTTTGCGCCTTTGGGTTGTGTCCACAAAGGGGACGCACTGGGGAGGCATAGCATTGGGGCAGGATCAGCAGTGCCACCTTTCTCCTTCTATTATATGTGTTGGGCTCCTGGATTATGGAGTTCAGGAGACCTTCACTTGGTCTTGTATTCAAAGTGGCGCTACTGCATTCACCATTCCTTTTCACATCAAAACTTTGTAGAGGTTGCTGTGCTCCCACCCACATTTATGGACAAACTGCACCCATGGATGAACCAGACGTGATGTGCTCATACCTAGGGTTAGGGTTAGGTTATGTTCTGCCTCTCATGTCAGAGGCAGGAGCACTGTTCGACTCAGCCCATGCTTGTAAGCTTCCCATAATGGGCATCTGTTGGTCACCATGAAACCAAGATGCTGGACTTCATGAGCCAATGGTCTGATCCAGGAGGGCTCCTTTTATGTCTGCAGTTCCTCTGGTTTGCAAATGTGGCGAGGGGCTGAAAAGGTTTTTGACTCCCACAACAGAGAATGTTAAGAATCAGCAACCATATTTTCTGGTTCCGTTTTGCTCTGCTGCTGCTCCCCCTGCTTCTCCTCAACATTTGCCAAGGCTGAGGAGCTATGGATATCCTTGCATCCCTCCGCCAGAATGTGCAGTCACCTGTGAGTTTCTACACTAAAATCATAAATAATCTCTAAATTAGACCTGCCTTGGCATATCTCTCCAGGTTGGGCATTTTTGCTTTGCATAGCTGAAGAACAGTGCAAACTCCTTTAACCTTTCCCTTTATTTGTGGGTAGTCCTCCCCCCCCCCAATTTTGCCTCTTTTTCACTTTCAGTATCAGTGTGGCATATCCTCCTTGCATCCCAAGATCATTCAAGGTTGAGAGGAGCAATTAATGGGCTTGCAGTCCACCACTGATGGTTTCCTTTTGATTCCCTTTCATATAAACTGCCCTCTTCACCCCATTCGCTTCATGTCTCTTCTTATCCTACATTTCAAATCAGACTGCCTTTGCTACTCTGCTAAATAATTTAAGTTGAATCCACAAAGATCAGTCTCTCTCCTCTTCCCCCGTTATTCTAAATGGGGTAAAATGGCTTCAAAATTGTAGCCCTGGAATGGTTGCAAGCTTCAACACCTCCCACTCAATGGACTCGACTCTGAAATGAGGAACAATCACCCCCAAAATATGGCCTCTGCACCCAAGAAATGACACAAAGCTTCCCCACCTCCAATTTTTGGACAATTCATTTTCCAAACTCCCACACCCCTCAATCTACAGTATCTGACAACACGGTTAATTTACTGCCATTCCAGCAAATGCTTTGAGCAGAAGTTAATTGAGCTAGGATCACCAGATCTCTGGCACCTCAGATCTGGAGAGGGGAGCAGCCTTGAAGAGAAGGGGCACATGACTCAGTTTCTAGGGAAGTCAGCCGCTTTGCCACAGCAGACCACACCAGTCCATGTTGAGGTGGCTCTTATGAACTGGTTCCCTGTGCGTTTCCCTCACAGTTGGATGAGAACAAGCCCTGGACACCAGGAGCACAGAGAACACTTGTGCCTATAATAACTCTACCCCCACCCCCGAGAGTTTGCTTTCATGAACAGAACTGGTGCAACCTGGATGCCTGCTCCTGTATTCCATTATGCAAAGTATTTCGCAGTGGAAGCTCCCAGGTAATTAAACTTGTAACTAAGCATGTGTGTGTGTGTGTGTGTGTGTGTGTGTAGGTATATATGCTATAATTTAAGACTTTTCTACTGACAACTCTGTATTTTCTTTTCTTGAGACACCCTCATTATCAGGTTTTCTGCACAGTTACCTTGAGAGAACTGAGGATCTTGTTAAGAGTAAGAAGCTCTTGTCATATTCTCTGTACTGTACAGTGGCTTGCCTAACCTCAACCTGGCAGAACAATGCCTTTTTGGTTTCTCCTTGGTGAAGCCCTGATTTGTTCATGCAGCTTTAGTTTGGCCTCAGGGCTCTGCTTCAGGGCTAATTAATGTTTTGATAATCCAGGTAGGTCCAGCTTGGGTTTCTCAGCCCCTGCTAGGCAGGCTGGGCATCTTTGTAAGGCTGTCTGAGGTGACGGCTGTCAAGGCTGACCTTCTCCTAATTGTTGATGCTCCAAATGGATCCTCCTCCTTGAACATAATGTGTGAGAGAGCCTCTGAGAAATCTGCCAGAGCCCTACACAACAGGCTGGCAGAGGTATGCAAGGACACTGGAGGGATACTACTTAAAATTGCTTCTAAATTCTGAGGACCAGCATCATTCCACTCAAGCAATTGGACTTCAGATCTGAGTTCAAACCCTGATCCCAGGATTGTCTCCAGTATTTTATAGATTGCAAAAGTGGTTTAAATGCAGAGGCAATTTGCAAAGGGGACTTGAAGCACATATAGTCTTTATGATCAATAGCTACAGGGAAGGTATCTCTCTCCCTCATGAATGCCTGGTCCCTATTTAAAGTCCTATTTTGTGGTCACCATGTCTCCTTACAACAATCCTGGCACCTAGGCCCTTTGACCACACCCCATCTGGCCATCGTAACATCTACATTTAGATTCCAAAATTCTTCCATGCTGAAACTCAAGGGTGGCCTTGCTCAGCCTACTGACCTCCAGGCAGCAGCATAGTGTCGGTTGCTGGCACCCAGGGTGGGCGATGTGTGTGTGGCATGGGGACCAGCCCAGCCCACGCTGCCAGAGTACCTCACCCCCACTGAAGCAAAGCGGGGCCATGCTAAGCTGCCTGCCCACCCACACAGGGGGGAGCCTGGGCCAGCCAACACGGCCCATGGTGGAGAGCAGCACTGGGTCAGGCCTTGCTGGGGGTGCCTGGTTCATGCCCCCAGAAAAATTGTGCACTCGGGGCAACAGCCCCCTCGCACCCGCCCCCCTCCCACTACGCTCCTGCCTCCAGATGCTGTTGGTATCCATTATCCCGGATAATTGGTCTTCCTGGCTGGGACCGATGGGAGATGGAGTCACAGCATGGGGAGGGGGGAGCAGGTTAGCAAAGGCAGAAACTCCACAACTCCAAGCATAGCTGTGCTTGACAAAGAAAGGCCAGTGCATGAGCCAGAGGAGAAATACTTAAATGCGTAGCTGAAATTCAAACCTGATGGGAACAAGAAACTTAAGGCACAGGCCATTTAATTCAAAAGTACTAATAAACAATTGCCTGTTAGGCTCTATATTAATTTAAGCTAATGAGGTCCTGTTGTAATCCATGATGAATGGGTGAAGCTCACAGAACCTCAGCAGGGGAAAGCCAGAGTTGGGCGTCATAATAATTAGTTGCAGTTATAGTAATTCATAACCCATAGGAGCAACAAAAGGCAGGAAAGTCTCTTTGCTTAATAATCTGATCAATAGCCAAGGTCCATGTATCTTAATTCCAGTTGGATTTCCCTTTACAACAATAAATGAGGATTTCTTAGGAATAATGGAATCCATTAATATGTGTTTTCTGATGCCTTTATAGTAAAACAAGCTATTATTTTACTAACCGTCTATCCTGACCAATGTAGTAAATATGAACCTGGACAGAACAGACTTAAAATAACTCCATATTTTCAGAGTTCAAACACCCCCATTTCCTGAATTTGAGTCAAATCTGGAATGGATCCAGGATCCCTCCCTATCAAATCTGAAGGTTGCCATATTTAACGCTTTAGACCATTGGTCTGTCAGGAGTGCATGCCGGAGCCAGGCCCTGGGACCAGCAGGGCTTTGCAGGACTGGGGCCCTCTGCGGCTTGTTCTGAAGAGGCAGGGTGCGGCTGCACAGGTGAGGCTGCTTAGTAACTCACTGCACCTGGTGGCAAGAGCCAGCAGGGATATAAGGCCAGCTTTTCCCCTCAGCTCATTGCCACAGCAATGCCTTCCCTGCCTCGCTGCGTGCCTCCTGGTTCGTTGGTTGTGACCTTGTGCCTTGACTCCTGAATGGTGACGTCATGCCTTGACCCTTGGACCGGGACTACATACCTTGCCTCTTGGACTGTGTCTTCGTGCCTTGACCCTTGGACTGTGACCACGTACCTTGCCTCTTGGACTGCGACTTAGTGCCTCGACCCTCGGACTGAGACTTGTACCGCGTGCTTCCCAGCCCCGGGACCCCAGCTCCTCAGACCCTCTTCCCTACCAGCTTGCCTCTGGTCCTGACGTTCTTTGCTGCCAGCCCGGACCGTGACAGGTCCTTCAAGTGCAGTACTGGATAGCCAACATAGTGTCCTCCAGATGTTTTGGAGTTCATGACCATTGGTCATGCTGGCTGTGTCTAATGAGATTTGGGGTCCAACACCATCTACAAGGCAGTATGTTGGCCACCACTGACCTACACTGACTGCCAGCAGTTCTCCAGAATTTCAGTCAGAGGTTTTCCTATGCCACTGGTGCCTTCTCTGCGAGGTCATGGATGCTCACTCACAAAATTTCCAATGAGGGGGCTGGGCCCCCTCAATATTCCACAGCTGGGTGGGCTCCAGTGGGCCCTCTCTCTCTCTCTCTCTCTCTCTCACACACACACACACACACACACACACACACATGCCAGGCACACACAACATTGAGCAGAAACCAGTGCACCTGTCCTAAACCCTGCCTAGAGATGCCAGGAATTGAACCTAGGATCTTCTCTGTGCTGGGCATATGCTCCACCACTGAACTAGTGTCCTTTTCCAAAACTGAAACATTTAGGTAAAGGTAAAGGACCCTTGACAGTTAAGTCCAGTCGTGAATGACTCTGGGGTTGTGGCGTTCATCTCGCTTTACTGGCTGAGGGAGCCAACATTTGTCCGCAGACAGTTTTTCTGGGTCATGTGGCCAGCATGACTAAGGTGCTTCTGGTGAAACCAGAGCAGTGCACAAAAAATGCCGTTTACCTTCCCGCCGGAGTGGTACCTTTGACATGCTTTCAAACTGCTAGGTTGGCAGGAGTTGGGACTGAGCAATGGGAGCCCACCCCGTCATGGGGATTCAAACCACCGACCTTCTGATTTGCAAGCCCTAGGCTTTGTGGTTTAGACCACAGCGCCACCCGTGTCCCTCCAGTTGGCCATATTGGCTGGGTCCAAAGATTTTTTTAAAAGAAGCAGTTGACTAACCACCTCTTTCCAGCTGGCCACCAGGGAATCAGCTGAAAGACCATCAACATGGGATGGGATAAAACATCCCCTACCACTCTTGGGAAACCATCTGGATCCATTAAGTGGTGGGGGCAGACCATCCAAATTAGTCCCACCTCCCTGCAGAGGGGAAGGGTTGCTGAGAAGTCCAGTTTCACCAGAAAGTGATCCAACCATGGCACTTCTTTTGTTTCGCTTTCTTAGTGTCAGATCACCCACATCCATAGAGATGAACACCAGGTCTGAGGTATGTTTGTGACTAAGAGTTGGGCCAAACCTATTCAGGGACAGCCCCATGGAGGCCATGCTTTCCATGAAGTCCCAAGTGGCCCCTTATAAGGTCGTGTTGGCATGGGTGTTAAAATCCCCTAGGACAATCAAGCTAGGTGTCTCCAGAAGAACATCCGCCATGACCTGAAGTAGCTTGGGCAGCGAATCCTTGGTGCAGCGGGGAGGATGGTACACCAAAAGAAATCCTGTACTGCCCTTATTGCCCAACTTCCAGAACATGCACTCAGAAAACTGGGTCTTCCCAAAAGGATACCTGCTGCAAACTAATGACTTCCTCAAAACCATAGCAAGCCAGGGCGGGGGGGGGGGTTGTGTGAATTCAGAAAACTGAGCATGGTGATGAAGAATGCCTAGCTCTACTGACCTGAAAGTGGTAGAGTGAGATGGGTGCCCCCTGTTCAGATTTATGCTCCGTATAATGACATTAATCCTCTCCTGTAATAACATTAAATCTTCCTATTTATGGCTAGCATCGTTCATAAAGCCCCAAAGCCATTTGCAGGCCCAGTTTGTTTTTATTCAGCGGATGATGATCTGCAACCAGCAACCTGTAGCTCTTGGTGATGGGCAAACTCTACTTTGCTTGATTTGCAATTGCAGTTAGAAAACCAAACCATTCCTCCCCTCCTCACAAAATAGGGAAATAGCTGATTTCCTCCCAAACCCATTCTGACAGTTGGTCCCTGAGGCCAGGGCCAGATGAGGACATTTTGCTTCCTGAGTCAAGGAACAAGACAGCAACCCCCTTCCTATTCCTTATCCAGAAGTCAGCCAGCCTAGCAGGTGGAACTTACTCCAGGACTGGAGACATGCTTAGCACTGTGCCAGAGGGCAGGAGGCTAACTTAGGGGGCAGAAGGCAAGCCATGCAGCACACCCATGCAGCTCTGTCCTCTAGCACCTCCCAGCTGCTCACCTTCGTTTGCCACCTGAGGCTGCTGCCACACCCTGTCTAAAGACAGAGCCAGTCCTCCGTGTGGTGCTCTTGGTGACATTGTTGGGAGTATGGCAGAATCAAAATGCTTCCCCTAAGCTTAGTTATTTTCTTCAGCAATGAGGATACCAAAATATCATCACAAGAGTTCTACTGGACCTGGCCCAACATCCTGTTCTCTCAGTAACCACCCAGATGCCTCTGGGAAACTCCCAAGCAGGGCCTGCAAACAATATATCTAAGTGTGACTTGTTTGCTTTTATTGTTGTTGTTGTTGTTTAGTCATTTAGTCGTGTCCGACTCTTTGTGATCTCATGGACCAGAGCACGCCAGACATTCCTGTCTTCCACTGCCTCCAGCAGTTTGATCAAACTCATATTAGTAGCTTCGAGAACACTGTCCAACCATCTCGTCCTCTGTCGTCCCCTTCTCCTTGTGCCCTCAATCTTTCCCAACACCAGGGTCTTTCATGGATCTCCTTCATGGACCACTGCCTTATTGTGGTGAAGCTATGAGCTATGCTGTGCAGGGCCATCCAAGACGGACAGGTTATATTGGAGAGTTTTGACTAAAAGTGATCCACTTGGAGCAGGAACCAGCAAGCCACTCCAGTATCCCTGCCAAGAAAACTCCATGGACAAAAACAACAGGCATATAAAATTTGCATTTATAGTTCCATCTAACTTTTACTGCATTCATATAATAACATTTTATGGTACTTTTGCAACTATAAGCAACAGAAATAGGCAAACATTAAACCCTTGACATGCTCCTTCTGCTGTGCATAACCTAATAGGAAGCATCATTTCATGATGTGGGAAAGTGATCTCCTTTTAGAAAACAGCCTTAAAGATTTGTAACACAGAAAGACTGGAAATTGAAATATGAGCAATTGCATTACCTTTCTTGGTTATTGCTTTTTCATTAAATGGCGCCCCTCTGGAGGCTTCACCCAGGGCAAAAAGCTCGGCTAGGCTGGGATCCTCTCCCACATCTCAATGCTGATTATCTGGTGACTATTAAGTCCAGCTGGTGTTGGTGGCCTGGCTTTTGATGTCTCCAGGATACTTGCCATTTTGCCCTGGTAGTGAAGAAAGTGTTTGTGGGTCTGGCAGTCTGCTCACAGCACCGATGCACCCAATAGCCGAAAGTCACTAGCTGCCACCACAAGCAGTGGATCTTCCAATTGGAGGTGAAAGCCAAATAAGCTCTAAGGGAAAATTTGATTTAAATTAAACCTTTTGGTAAAACGGAAGCTAAAAAAGGAAGTCAGCTTCCGATTTCTGAGGACTGGCTCTGCAAGGAGACCTTTTTGTGAATGGGAGCAGAGCAGTATTGACAGCCAGTGGAAACTTTTTAGCAAGTTTTACTTTACTTCTGGAGTCTCCTCTTCTTGTGGATACATACTGAGAACAATGTTGCCTGATTGCCCTGTGTAAGGAACTTTAGGAAACATTTTAAATGGCACAGTGATACAATAAGCAGTGACACTTTGGAGATTTTGCCAGAGTGGAAGAAAGTGCTTCTTTACATTAAAGATTGGAGCACTGATTTACCCTGATATACCCTGGATCTTGGTGGCAGGAAACCGAAGCTAAGCAGGGGAACTCTCTATCCTTACTGGGGGAGAGGAGGAGGAAAACCTGGACTAGCTGGAGTTGGACGAAATTGCAGTATTTTAGCTGACTGAGACCAGGGAAATTGGCATAACTGTACCTGCCAGGATTAAACCTTTACCAATTTACTAACTTTTGATGTCCAATTTACTAACTTTTGATGTGTGGATGTATACTCTGCGTTGATTTAAAAATCAGACGATTTGGATTACAATAATCTGCATTACAATCATTGGATTACCAGATATTGGATTACAAAACTACAGAGTTGGATTATGATATACTGGATTATAAATTAAAGAACTGGACTACTCTACATTAACCACCAGCATCTGGGAGAAGAGGAAGGACAGTGTTAATACCGCGGAAGAGAAGTATAACTTTTGATTGACTTTGGTTGAATTCAATTGACCCTAACTGATCTAGATTGACTTTGACTGACTCTAACTGCTCTTTGGAGGTACCGGTAATCAGCTTGGACTTAACCTTGGTAATTAGTTTGGTCTTAACCTCTTAGTTGTTGTTTTTTTAAAAAAAATGGGTAATAATTTATATATTAGTTCTTATTACGGTTTACTATTAGGAATGTATCCTGTATAATTGTTACTCCTTGCAAAAGGAATTTTTTCTTCTCTCTTCTTTTTTTGTTATGGTACAGCATAGCTCAAAAGTGAAAATACTTTCATTTCTGAGCAGGCTGAGAGAAAGCAGGTGTGACTTTCAGTAAAGCAAAACAAAGATTTTAGTGGTGGGAAACGTTTTTGTGTAAATATGGATAGAGGAAAACAGGATACAGGTCCTACTGCTAGAAAATCCTCAACTGAAAAAAGACGTGGAAGTGCTCAGGATGAGACAACATCAGAAAAATCAGGAAGGCCAGATTTTGCAGAATTTCTTACACAACAGTTTATTGAATTTAGAAATGAGATGGCCCAGTCAATGAAAAATCTGACACAACAATTGCATTCAGATTTGGAAAAAACCACTAATGTATTGTCAGAAAAGTTTGAGAAATCGGGTTATAAAGGTTGATAAATTGGAAAAGAGCAATGAAGAACTGGGCCATCCAAATGAGGAACATCAAACAGTGTTGGGGCTATGGGAGGCATTCAAGAAAAACAGGCGGATCTCCAATATCAGGTACATCTCTTGCAGTTAAAAGAGCGGGAAAGAACATTGAGATTAAGGAATTAACCGATTTCTGATGAATAACCAAACTTGGAAACATATGTTTCAAAAAACATTGCAGATTGGATGGGAGAAAGTGAAGAATGGGTGGCGGAAAGGATGGATTGTTTTAGAATTGTCATTGGAAGGAACTGGAGGAAATGGAGGAAAAGCAGATATTGTAAGTGACTCTGATGATTGCTAATCTTAAAATATTGAGTTGGAATGTTAACGGTTTGAACAATACAGCCAAACATAATAGAATTCAGCATGTAGTGAGTAGACAAAAATTGGATGTTATTTGCTTTCAGGAAACACACATTGCAAAAAAGCACAAAAGAATCCTAATTAATAAAAAATTAGGAATGGATTTTGTCTCTGCAGACAATGCAAAAAAGAGTGGAGTGTTTAAAATGACTTTTGTTAAAAAGCTGAAAGCATTTTTATTAGGAATTTTAGGCCAAGATCTACCAAAGAAAATAAAGAATTTATTTATGTATGCTTGTAGCAAGAGTTTTGCTAGCACAATGATGGAAAAAGAAGAAGAAATACCAACGAAGGAACAATGGCAAGAAAAATTGATCAATTATGCAGAATTGGCAAAATTAACATATAAATTACGTGAAAAGGACAATCGGGACTTTAAGGAAGAATGGGAACTTTTTACAAATTATTTGAAAAGACAACAAAGAGACTTAGATTCACTGGCAGGTTTTGAATAAACATATACAATTTTATTAGTAGAATATGCATGTGAACAATGAAAAAAACAATATGTATAACTGTGTAATATGCAGAAACAATATGGTTAAACAAATCAGATAAAGGGAGCTGAGGGAAGTCCGGGGGGAGAGGGAGGGGGAAGGGGGGACCCCCAGATGACCGTTATGAGGAGCCTGAAAGCAGATCCTGAGAGCACAGCATTCTGGGGAGGGCCTAGCCCGGGGGTCAGCAACCTGCGGCTCCGGAGCCGCATGCGGCTCTCTGACAGGTCTCCCGCGGCTCCGGCATGCCCCCTTTCAATGCCCTTTCAATAATAATTAAATGATTATCGGCAAAAAAAAGGGAGGCCAAAAAAACCCATGAATAATCCGCATCAACGTTGAATAGCTGGCCGGTCTTTCTCAGCCCTCTCGAGGTTCCCGAGGACAGACCCAAGATTGATGTCCACCTTGACCACTCCCAGAGAGAGGAAGCGACTTCTTCACACCAATAAGCGTGTGGGGAGGGCTGAGCTTTTACCACCTCGGCGTGCCGATTGGCAGGACAGATCGCCCGCCTTGGCGCATAGGCTCGGAGCCGGGGCCTTACCGCTGAGGTAGCCACTGAGGATGAAGGCGGGAGGCGGGCACGGGAGAGCGACGCTTCGTCCGGCCAATGAGCCACCGGGATGCCTGTTCCTGTTTGAGGGGAACGTGCCAATGAGGGTGGCGTTAGGGCGGGGACAAGAAGGAGCTGGGCTTTGTGAGTTACCGAGAGAGAGAGAGAGAGAGAGAGAAAAGAGTCAGGATAATAAAGGTGGCGGGAGGTGGTGGCGGCGATTGGAGCGGCCCCTGTTTTGAGCGGCCCCTGTCGGGCGGAATCCTTTTCAAAGTGGCCGCGCGGAGGGCGGAGCAGGCGGGCCAGGCGTCGCCGTGACGGGAGGGTGGTGATGGTCGCCGACAGGATGAAGTAGATCTGCTTTGGGGGGGCGGCGGCGAAAACGTCCGGGCTGCTTCTGAAACCTCCGCCAACCGGTGCTTCGCCAGCGCTCGCTGCGGGCGGTGTACATGCTCAACGACGGCCCCAAGGGCGGCTGGGGGGCCCGGAGCCCCGAGGTCGGCACGCTGCAGTGCCTGGCGCGATCCCCCCCCAAACCTGTTTTTTGCTTTTTGGCTTTTTGCCTTGCTCTCCCACCCCCCTCTCTTTTTCTTCCTCCCCTCCTTTTTTAATCCAAGGGGAGAAATCCCATTTTTAAAACAAACAAACGAAAAACAAACAAAACCCCCCACAGCTGCTGCAGCCACTCTATTTGAATTTTTATTATTACCCTTTTCTCCCTCTATCCCCCCTTTTTCTTTTCTCTTCCCCTTTTGTTTTTGTTTTCAAAAAAAGGAAAAAGAAGAAAAAGATTCCCCCCTTTATTTTTATTTTTTAAACTACTACATATTTTTAATAGATATCCTCCCCACCCCACCCCCAATTTATATTTTTCCACCCCACTTTTCCATTCCCACCCCCCTTTTTCTTTCTTTATTAGTTCGCTTGCCAACCTATCTTAGAGGGGGAAGCCCTCTCTTCCACCCACCACACCCCCCCCAAAACAACTTTAAGCTGAACCCCCAAAAACGGGGGTAGATCACTGCTGAAAGTAGATCACAGTTTCTTGGGAGTTGGCCACCCCTGGTATAAGACATGTAACTAGAATAAAATTTTTAAAAAACCAAGCAAATAATTGTAATAACTACTGTAATAAAGCACTGCTATAATTATATAGAATTTCCCTAAAATTTTGGTTTCATTCGCCTTTCCGTGCTGAAATGTCACAACCTGAACGACCATGGCTTGCCCCCCCCCCCCCCGTTTTGCCTGTTGTGGAGGAAGGAAATTGTACTCCAGGCTTTTGAACTGCTAGGTTGGCAGTAGCTGCAACAGAGCAATGGGAGCACACCCCGTTGCGGGGATTTGAACCACCAACCTTCTGATTGGCAAGCCCAAGAGGCTTAGTGGTTAGGGTTAGACCACAGCACCTACCATCTAAGACAACCCTTTTGAGGAGAAGGTCAGGCAGTCGTTGGCACAGTGGCAGCCTGGTCAAGTATACAGACACTCACATAAGTAGGCTGGGTCTGTTGGGACTGATCATGCCAGAATAGCCATCACGTGAAAGAAGTTGGAGTTCTTATTGCCAAATAAATTGTAATGAAACCAAATAAGAACTCTGGCCAAAGTTTTAACAAAAAAACATGCGTTTACTCATAAGTAATTCCAAACGTATTATCAATTCTGTAAAGAATTACAGTTCAAAAGCACACCAGTGCAAATAGATAAATAGGCAGGTAAACAGTGTTTTTGTGCACTCTGGTTTCCGTCACGGTGTTCTGTTGCACCAGAAACGATTTTGTCCTGCTGGCCACATGATCCAGAAAGCTGTCTGTGGACAAATGCCAGCTCCCTCAGCCTGAAAAGCGAGATGGGCACTGCACCCCATAGTCACCTTTGACTGGACTTAACCATCCAGGGGTTCTTTACCTTTTTTACCTTAGATAGTGCCTAGATATGTATCTTTGAACTCCCCTGTGAACTCCTGAAGTTCTAACCTGTAGACTGATTTGAGTTGGGTGTTACAGAGAATTTTGGAATAAATCATTTAACAATAACCAAGCCAAGAGTCCAAGCACTGGATACATGCATGGGAGCCAGGGAGTGTGTCTGAAAACCCACTTTCTGTGCTGACTCTTAAAACATACATTGTCCTATTGCTGCTTCTTTCAAATAGCAAACAGATTTTGATCAGAAATATTGCATTCATCTTCATTCCTTTACTACTGCATGAAACCTGCTGCATGCCCGGAGAGACAGTCTCTCCAAACCTGCCGCCCACTGTGGTCACCATCCTATATTAATCAGCATGGCCACAAGTGTAGTCAAGCTAGATACATAGTGAATTACTGCTCATTTGTTCCTCCCAGTGACCTTGTATTTGTAACCACCAATCCCATATCACTGCTGTGTGCATCTGTCAAGCTGCATAACCCTTGGTTGTTTCTAGGAGGCACGTAAAAACCACATGTGTATTTATGGCATTACCAGCCAGTCTGGCTCTTTCCTCCTCCTCCTCCCCGCTGGTCCCAAGCTCTTTTTATGAAGATTGATGGATGGGCAGTTAATGTTTAGAGCCTCACCCTCTGATGGTATCCCTGTGTGTGAATACATCTTTCCCCCGATAACAGCTGTTTTGAAAGTGCTGTCTGTTGCAAGAGCAACTACCCTCTGCATTTTCTTTCTCTATTTTTCTACCGTAATTCTTTCATTCTCACACATGCCACATGTGGAGGATGATTGAATAAAGCAGTGGAATTTACATGCATGCATTCATAGGTCCCAATGTAAAGGTCTGCAGAAATGTGCAACATTTTTCTGGGGGAAATCCACATATGGGAAACGTGAATTAATTTTGTTTCACCTTGTTGCTTTGACTAACTCCAACATTTTCAGGGTTGGGCACTGGGAGGTGGCAGCAGCTGGTACAGAGGGAGGTGGGGCACATGGGGCATAGCATGTGGATGTACCTGGCATCAGCAGGTAAAAGGGCCAAGGCCATATAAATCCACTCTGGCCCCCCCTCCAGCCTCCCACTTTTCCAGTCCAGGATGGGTCCCCCTTTAGAACTAAGTAGGATTTATTTGAATTTGTTTTATCCCACATTGCAGTTTCCAAGGTATCTATTGGGGCTCAACCAAAAGTTCTGTAAAGCGGAGGTATTTTGAAGGGAGAATGTCTCACAAAAGATCCCCTACTCACCTGTGTTGCCTCTTTGGCACCACTGTAGTGCAAGCAGTGGAGATCCTGCTCTCCACAGCCTTCCCCCACTTTCCCCCACCCCCACTCTCAAGTTGCCAGAGTGATGGCATGTGGCAAGAATGCCCCTCACTCTGATTTGGCTTCAGACACCATCACATAGACAAATCTCATTGACTATATGTCATAATCATGAAGCCGGTGGAGGGGTGGGATGAGGGATTGTATTGTCTGCTGCACCCCAGCGACATCTGCTTTCTCTTACAGCTGAAGAGACAAATGGTCTCTTAAACCTGCCAACAGCATCAAATCATCTGAGTGACTGGCACAGTTGTGCCCATCCAGCAACTTGGAGGAAGAATGCCATTGGCTGCTTCTGAGCACATGCTAGGCAGGGCTATAAAGTCACAGACAATGTCTTTTTATAATATTTTTATTGGTTTTCATTATAACAAGCATCATATAACAATAAACATTAAGAAATAAAAAATAAAATTTGAACAATTGTATCATTTTGCATAATGTTTGTACATTCAACACAGTACCAAAATATGGGATTTCTCCAATCCCTCGACTTCTCTCTACCCACTCCATGGTTCCATTATTTCATTGTTAAATTGTGCATGTCTAAATCATATTTCCATCCATTCATATCTATTTGTATCTATTTGTCACAGCCAATGTCTGTCCCGTCAGCACAAGAGTGTCAGGGGCTGCCTAGAGCCCACCCTCCCCTCTGCCTCTGAATTAATGTGCAGCAGGAGGGGGGGCCCAACAGCTCCCTTGGAAAATTCATATACATTAAATCATTCAGTAACCAAGAGACAATAAAACACAATGCACATTTTAGTCAAAAAGGTGGTCTCCCTCTCAGCCCCCGCCCCTACCCAAGTGGTCACTCCCAAAGGCAGAGATGTTCAATGAGAAGAGATAATCCAGCCGGGATTTGGGGGTGTACCACCTGCTCCTTCCCCTCCTTTTGCCTTACAGCTCCCTCCCTCTATAGTGCAACTTTGGCTAGTCTAATTTCTGGATCTGATTAGGAATTTTGGGGGAACCCTCTATTCTCCCACTTGGATATGTCTTTTATGTGAAAAGCAACGAATGAATAGCAAAAATAATGCCAGCCCTACTCAGAGTAGCCCCATTGAGATTAAGGACTGAGGGCCATTGATTTCAGTGGGTCTATACTGAGTAAAACTTAGCTGGCCACAACCCAATAACATGTATATTTGTGTGTGTGTGTGTGTGTGTCCATGTTTTCCGCACCTAAACTGCACTGCAAAATCTGGAGAAGTGAACCATCTGACTTGGAGTTGCATCCTGATCCTCAGGCAACCATGAGAACATAGGACTGGGTCAGTGCACTGCAAAAAAGTGGACGAAATGTGCCCTCCCATATAAAATTCCTCCCCCACATTGTGCCCTTGCTTTGCAGCCCAGGGGAAGGGAAAAATGGAGGGAAAGGAAAGGTGAGACCCTCATCTCTGTGATTTGGGACTTTGTTGATAAGCTTATCCCTAAATGAGATTTGTGAATGTGAGAACTAGCTGTGGGGAGAAAATGCTATCCTTCCATTTTTACTACAGGTAACTAATGACTGGAGTTTTGAGTATAAATAGTTTCCTTTATGAATGAAGGATGGAGATTATATATATATATATATATATATATATATATATAAAGAGAGAGAGAGAGAGAGTGTTTTGCAGTATTTTTATCCATTTCTTCTGCATATCCTGCCAGTAATGCTCCAGACTCTCAACCTAGCATGCTTTCATGTTAAAAGCCAAATATACAGGAAATAAAGTCTGTAGGTGTGAGATAAGCAGCCTCATATAACCAACATGCTTAAATCTGATTTGTGAAGAGTTTGTAAGTGCAGTGCTACATCGGGTTAAGAACTTAATTCATTCTGGCAGTCCGTTCTTAACCTGAAACTGTTCTTAACCTGAAGTACCACTTTAGCTAATGGGGCCTCCCGCTGCCACCGTGCCGCCAGAGCACAATTTCTGTTCTCATCCTGAAGCAAAGTTCTTAACCCGAGGTACTATTTCTGGGTTAGCAGAGTCTGTAACCTGAGGTTCCACAGTGTTACAGAAATTACTGGGGGGGGCACATCTTTAAAGTTGTTAAATGTTACAAATATTATGCATAAATGTATCCTTTCGTCTTGACAGCTCAGGGAAGTTGAAAGGTAAAGGGACCCCTGACCATCAGGTCCAGTCGTGTCCGACTCTGGGGTTGTGGCGCTCATCTCGCTTTATAGGCCAAGGGAGCCGGCGTTTGTCCGCAGACAGCTTCCGGGTCATGTGGCCAGCATGACAAAGCCGCTTCTGGCGAAGCAGAGCAGCGCACGGAAACGCCGTTTACCTTCCCGCTGGAGCGGTCCCTATTTATCTACTTGCACTTGGATGTGCTTTCGAACTGCTAGGTGGGCAGGAGCTGGGACCGAGCAACGGGAACTCACCCCGTGGCAGGGATTCGAACTGCCGACCTTCTGATCAGCAAGCCCTAGACTCTGTGGTTTAACCCACAGCGCCACCTGGGTCCCTCTCAGGGAAGTTACCTAGCTTTAAAAATCATATAAAATCAACTCCTTTGCCAGTTTCCTCCATTCCAACGCTATTTTGCCCTTGAAAAAAGGAATCCAGGAAGTGCCCAGAGGTGGCAATTGCTGAGCTGATTGTTGGCCAAGGAAAGTCTAACCCCATCACCAGACTTGCCAAGGGGTCCAGACTATTGTACTTTGGGTGGTGGGACTTCACAGATATTTGCCTATGCTAATCTTATACCTTGGCCTTGCCCTGACATGTCTGCTTATGCTAATCTTGAACCAAGGACTTGTCTGGACATGTTTGCCAAGGTTAAACTAGTGTAACCCCTGTCTACCCCTTCCCTTTTGTGACATGTCAGTGATGTAAAGATGATGTATCCGTGATGCTGCACGAACTGTATGTGGTGGGAAGTTTTAAAAGTCAATGTCGCTCCATGCTCTTGAGTTCTGATGCTGCTGTTGAACCTGTTGCGCAACAATAAAGGATCTACTGGTAAGTCTACTGACTGCTGCTTTGCTCCAAATTGCTTGGCTGGAATTTCCTTCTTTTACTGACCGATAAACCCGTGGGGGACTGGTAGCCGACGAGCTGGGCTGTTGAGTAGTCTCTCAAGCCAGAATTTTCCTTAACAGTAAGTAAACCATTTTCAACTTACAAACATGTGGTCTGCTTCTGTGCTAAGGGAAGAGAGAAACTTTGGGAGCAGCTTAAAAGGGGATATTCTAAAGGTCTAACAGCCAATATTTCCACACTTTATTTTGCTATATATTTTGTGATTTTAAATCTCTGCTGGGGCTCTCTCCCCCAAGAGCGCTTGCTCCTTTTTATTATACCTGTACTTTTAAACAGACCAAATTAACTAGGCTCCTCCCCTACCTTGTATTATCATTACTTCTCTTTGGGCAAAATGATGCTTACAATAAAGGCACAATATTTTATTAGGGGTGTCAGAGAGGTCCCCCCCCCCCGACACGGCAGGAAAGGTTTGAGAAGTATAGGGACGTTCGCCCGATCGTATCTTCCTCGGATAGCCTTTCTCATTCCTCCTCACATTCCAGTGAGGGGGAAGCAGGGGGAGAGAAAGCAGAGAGCGGCACAGTCTCACAGCCGCAGTACAGCACTGAGAATTGGGACACAGGTCAGGGTCTCACGCTGGGTGACAGAACTCAGAGAGGGAGAAGGAGGGGCTGGAAATTTCCCAGGATGCTTTGCTGGAAAGGGAATAGGAGGAGTTCATTGCGTGGATCTGACTTGTAATGGAAGGACGTTTCTAGCTTTTTCTCTGCTGTAAATAGCTTGCACAATAAATAGCTTGGTGTTAGAAGCTGTTTGGCTCCGGACTGTTTTCTCATGAGCAACTATCAAGCCTCTCCTGACAA
Organism: Lacerta agilis; assembly: GCF_009819535.1. NCBI lineage: Eukaryota > Metazoa > Chordata > Lepidosauria > Squamata > Lacertidae > Lacerta > Lacerta agilis. The sequence continues at coordinate 402,241 of NC_046320.1, forward strand.
GGGGTTTTTAACATCTGAACCATTCTTACTTGTTTTAGAAATCAATTTTCAGCTTGCAGGAGAATTTGACAAGCTTTCCTGCCCTTGCCAACCCACCCCAACAATCTAATGCTAGATCAAAAGCAAATAGGGCTTCTCAAAATTATTATTTTAAAAATGACATGACAATCCTTTGGCAAATATTCAAATTTGTACTGCCACGTTGAGAATTTCTGTGAAGGGAACTTGGCTGACTTTTAATTCAGATGAATTATTCAAAGACATTGCGGTGTATTACTTTACGACTTTTAATGAACCTTGGCATAGGGAAGGGTGCTCAAATCTAAATAAGTAATATATTTATTAAAGGTTTCCTTATAAAGATTTTGACATTTGTAGAATCAATGCAAAGTTTTGATTCGGATTTCAGCCCGGATGTGAGAAAGTCAACTCATGGCAGTGAGATGATAACTTGCTGACTTGAATGGATCCAGACCATACAAAGAGATAATGTATTTGTTGTGGGGGGGGGGGAGATTTAGTGGTATTCTAACCATTAACTGGAAGCTCTTTTCAGGAAAATTGAGTTGCATCTTGCAGTAAGAGATGTGTTGACTGATGGGATATGACATGATGTTGCAGGCCAGAATAAAGCCAGAATGTTAATCAATGCACAGCAGTGCTACAACATTTAGTTTGAAACAACAACAAATTTTTTTTTCCTTCCAGTAGCACCTTAAAGACCAACTATGTTTGTTCTTGGTATGAGCTTTCGTGTGCATGCACACTTCTTTTTGTTTTGACTATGTCAGACCAACACGGCTACCTGTAACAAAAAGTAGTGCTATCTGTAACAAAAAGTAGTTTTACTCACGATCAGGCAGAGCATAGTGTGATCCCTGGAGGCAGGCTTTAGGCTTAAAGTTACAAACATGTACAAACAGGTTTATCCCATATGGGAGATAACCTGGGGGACTGCTGGCTGGCAGACGGCAGTACAGCTCAGGTGAATCAGGAAGTTCGCAGGACGAAAAAGAAGACCGAAGAGAGAGAGGTGGCTGCGTGACTTGGCCTTTTACTGGGTCTGGAAAGCTCACGCCCACCTACTAGTCGTATGAAAGGAAGGATGCTCCAGCTGCAGGAAGTTTTGACTGGCTGGACCAAACATTCTCTTGCATGTCCACTCTAGCAAAACAAGGAATGTTGTATTTGACTGCTCCCAGTGGATTACATCCCACACCAAGGAATCTCAAAAAAACACAGTTTAGAAGATACAGCTATAAAATAATTAATAATTTTGCACTTCCGTAATCTTCCTGAACGGTTTCACATGTTTTGCCGGGGGGTGGGGGAAGCAGATGGTTTAAGAAAATGTCTGTCTGAATGTTAATTTTCTATTAATTTAGAACCTTCCCTTTCCTCAGGTTTCGGCTTTGGTAATATGACACCCTGAGCAAGGATGTCATAGGTTGTTGTTGTTGTTGTTGTTGTTGTTGTTGTTTTGCACCCCCTCGGCTCTGCACCCCGTGCAGGGGAACCATCCTAAATTCAGCGCTGCTTTCCTCACAAATAAGTGCAAGGTTGCAAACATCGAAAAATCAGAACAATACAACTTCAAAAAAAAAAAAAAACCACACACACACACACATTTAAAACAATTAACCATATTGGGTCTAAGGCAGGGATAACAAAGGATATGCTTTCTAGATGTTGTTGGATTCTAACTCCCATCAGCCTCCGCTAGCATGATGGGGTGATCTCTAGAGGGCCTGGAAAAGAGGTGATCTCTAGTGATCTCTAGAGGGCACCAGGTTGGTGACCCCTGCTTTTCAGAGTGGGGGGGGGACCTAAACATCTGCACAACAACAAGCCCTCTGATTGGTGCAACATGCCTTTATCAATGGATGAAGCAATGATGCTGTGTGAAACTAGGAAGGATACGACCCAACTCTCCATTTGGGCACGAACCTCCCTGGCTGGCCTTGTGGATACAATAAGTGAGGGAAGAAAGCAGATGTACTGCCCAGAGCTCCCTGGAAGCTTCCCTATAAGGAGTCAGACCACCAGTCCATGTGGCTGAGCATTGGCAGTACCAGGCAATTAGTCAACATGGTGCCCTGCAGATGTTGCTTGATTCCAACTCCCATCCACCCAGCCTGGCCATTGGTCAGGGAAGATGGGAAGTGCAGCTCACCAGAACAGCAGCTATGGCTGGTCTATTCTGACAGGTAGCTGCTCTCCTGGGTTTCAGGAAGGAGCATTTCCCAGTCCTATCTGGAGACAGGGGCGTCGCTAGGGGGGGGGGACGGTAGGGGCAGTACGCCCAGGGTGACAGGGGAGGGTGGGGGTGACAAGCGGCGGCCCCTCCCACCACTCCCACGCGCCGCCGCTCCCTCCGTCACCCGGGAGCAGCAGCGCACGGCCGGCCTCCAGCCACTGGCGAAAAAAGCCGCTGAAAGGGGGAAAGCTTTCCCCCTTTCAGCGGTTTTTTTCGTTCCCTGAGCGGAGCCCGGGGGGAAAGGAGAGGGGCGGGCCAGCGAGGGGAATGTCACCCCCCTCGCTGGCCCAACCCCTCTCCTTTCCCAGGACGGCTCTGCTCACGGAGCGCAGCGGGAGAGGGGCGGGCCAGCTGGCCCGGGCGGAGGCGTCGCTCCGTGACGTCATGCGCACAGAGCGACGCCCCACCCCCATGGGTGCCGCTTGGCTTGCCGCCCCCGGCAGCCCAGCGGCTAGCTACGCCCCTGTCTGGAGATTCCAGGGATTGAACTGGGGGCCTTCCCTGCTATTATAGATATTCATATTTACATTTATGCTGACCTGGTGGATGTGTTTTGGCTGACATTTTGAGTCACAGCAAGATATTTTGAGCCCTTGTGAGAGCTTTCGAAATGCATTTTTGCTTCTTCTGGAAGTGCCTGTGTGTGATGGATGGAGGGGAATAGATGAGTCACATCAAGAAAGTGAGATTTCAATGAAGTCCCATGTTTCATTCTGTCAGAGCCCTTTTTACACATTTTCTGATCAGGCAGGTGCTGTCTCTCCCTCGTCTCCATTGCGAGCCTCAACATCTCGTGATCACTGACTTTATATTTCTTTAAAAGGAAAAGGAAAAAAACAAGAAATAAAATAAACCCCTTAATGGATCTTGGGAGATATGACACTCATCCATTATGAGGTAGAAATTGCTTGTAAAGGAAAGATGCCATGAAACCGCACTAAACTGGGTTATTGCCAAGTACATCTCCCAGCTGATATACTTCTCAAGCAAGGAATCCTCCCCTCCTGCCCCACCCCCAGCTTACAGGGGAAGAAGGGCTGTGGCTCAGGGGGAGAGAACAGAAGGCTCCAAGTTCAATCCCCAACATCTCCAAGCAGGACAAGGAATGTCCTGCCTGAAACCTTGGGGAGCCTGTCAAGTCAGTGTAGATGAGGCATGTCCAAAGTCTGTTTCGGGGGCCTAATCCAGCCCTCCAGTCTATTTAATCTGCCTCCTGAGGAAGTTTATTTCCTGGGCAAAATTCCCCCAAAAGCTAAACACCTTTGGGGTAAAATCCTAAAGAAAGCTCAGCAACTTCAACTTTAGTCGGCCCTCATACATGTTCACTTCATCAAATCTGGCCCTCTTTGAAAAAAGTTTGGGAACCCCTGGTGTAGACAATACGGACAGGCTGTTGGCCTGACATGATGTAAGGCAGTTTCTTATATCTCTGTGTCTCTCTGCTTATTATTTATTTTATTATTAATTCAGTTTGTAGCCTTGCTGTTCTCCCAAAGGATCCCAGGGCAGCATGCATCAAACGGTTAAACGGCACACTATTTTGGTTGCAACAGCTGGGTTTGCATATCAGACCAGCCCATACATCAGCCACAAATGACTCAAGTAGAGCAGAATATGTTGATTTTGATACATGGGGCAAATATGTCAGTTTTGGTTTCTCTCAGTTTCTCATTTGTCTAGTCTTATGTTCAGTTCCCATATCAGTTTCCATTTCTTTCTTTAAAAAAAATCCTCATGGAAATTTATCAGCATTTTGGTGCAAATTTCGGGAAAGATGCACTTGTCTGCATGCAATTTTGAAACCTTCTATACGCAAAGCACGCAGGTGGCGCTGTGGGTTAAACCACAGAGTCTAGGGCTTGCTGATCAGAAGGTCAGCGGTTCGAATCCCTGCCATGGGGTGAGCTCCCGTTGCTCGGTCCCAGCTCCTGCCCACCTAGCAGTTCGAAAGCACATCAAAGTGCAAGTAGATAAATAGGGACCGCTCCAGCGGGAAGGTAAACGGTGTTTCCGTGCGCTGCTCTGGTTCGCCAGAAGCGGCTTTGTCATGCTGGCCACATGACCCGGAAGCTGTCTGTGGACAAACGCCGGCTCCCTTGGCCTATAGAGCGAGATGAGCGCCGCAACCCCAGAGTCGGACACGACTGGACCTGATGGTCAGGGGTCCCTTTACCTTTACCTTTATACGCAAAGCAGCCACTTCACTCCTGAGCTCTGGCCTTTCCCCAGCGTGATGTTTTAGCATCTGTTTGAAGTTAAACCAAGAAAATCTGGGTGAGGGGCGCCAAATGTCACCCCCAGTTTGGCGCTGGGACTTCGTGAGAAGGTGCGCACGCGTGGGAAATGGTGCCAGAAAGGCTCCTCTCGGTGTGGCTGGGTGAATGAGCGCGAAGCTACGGCGTCTCCCAGAAGGGAAGGAGCAAGCGGAGGTGCTTCCTCCAGTGACTGATTGCAGGACAAGAAGAGGGAGGGAGGCACCCTCACACCTGATAAGCCATGAGCAAAAGGGCTCAGAATGGAATGCAGCGGCAGGTGTGGGGTGGCTCGCTGTTGGTCCCAGGTGCCTGATTGGCTTGCTCCTTTCTCCCCTCGAGGCTCCGCCCCCTGACTCTAGTGGCGTTCTTGTCCCTTTGAGCCACTGGGAGCCAGCTAGTAGCTAGGGACGATGGGAGCTATAGTGCAACATCTGGGGATTCGAGTTTGATAAAGATACACATCTGTATATGTAAAAACATTCCTATTTAGACAAACCTACCCAGATGCTTAGAAAGTTGAGGTAATTTTAATCTTTTTCAGTATTTTAACTTTTGTACGTTTTAAAGTAGGGTTGTAATTTTTTCTTGCTTTTACTTGCTTGTCTTTTATAAACTACTTTGGGGATTTTTACAATCAAGCGGCGTATAAATTTTATAAAATAACCATGCACACACACATATATGTAGTATAGTATTTCATCATATAGAATCATAGAATGGTAGAGTTGGGGGGAATCCTGAGGGTCATCTAGTCCAGCCTCCTGCAATGGGAGGGGAGAGAGAGAGAGAAGTATTTCATCATAGATACCTATTTTTTAACTATATAATTGTTAACTGGATTTGAGTAAATCTTACTCAGCCGCAAAAGTAGGAATGCCAAGCGGAAACTAACAAGTATTATTCTTAATGATGTTTGGTTTTTTGTGTTTTTTTTTTTGAAATCTGTCTTTATTATTTAAAAAATACACATACGAATACAAATACACTTATACACATACACACATACACAGACACAACAAAATAAACATAAACGTAAACATAAACATACTGCTATCCTTTTCTTTTCTTATTTACAAACAAATACTTCTACCTCCAATTATCCTCATAGCATTTTAAACTATTATACTTATAATGCGTACAGTTATATAATTCATTTACAAATCATAATTTTCCATCCTTAAGTCTCTATTTATTTACTTTAAAGGTTCAGTCTGCATCTGCCATTAGGATTCCACTTATACCATTATTCCTCAAATATTCTTTAAATATCCTCCATTCTTTCCATACTTCTTGGGACATTTGATTCCTAACTTTGCTTGTTGTTTTTGCTAAGTACAGATATTCTAACATTAAATTTTGCCAGTCCGTTACAGTTGGTGCTACAGGATTTTTCCAGTTTCTGGCCACTAACATTCTTGCTGCTGTTACACCGTATAAGCAAATTACTCTTTCTGATTTTTGGATCTCTTCTGGCAAAATGCTTAACAGGAACATTTCTGGTCTTTTTTTAAATGTGTACTTTAAGAGTTTTTTATGTTCTTCATATACAGCGTTCCAAAAATCACATATAACAGGACACGTCCACCACATATGTTTGTACGACCCGGTTTCTTTGTTGCACCTCCAACACAAAGGGGATCTATTTCTACACATTTTGGCTAGTTTTTCTGGTGTCTGGTGCCACCTATACATCATTTTAAATGTATTTTCTCGAAGATTATAACAGGCAGTGAATTTAATATCCTTCTGCCACAATCTCTCCCATTGTTCCATCATTATATTGTAGCCTAATGGGCCCATCTCACCATGACTGATTTTACTTCCTCCCCTTTGAGTTCCCATTCCAAAAGTATATTATAAATACGTGAAATAAATTTCCCTTTGCTTTGGAGGACCTCTTTTTCAAATTTGGATTTTTCTTTTGCTAAGCCAATTTTTTTGTCAATCACCAATCTTTGATAAATTTGAAAGTATTGCAGCCAATCAGTAAGGTGTTGCTTAATTTCTTCATATTTTTTCAGGTGTAGTTCGTTCTGTTTTTCTTCTAACAACATTTGGTATGTGGCTCTTCCTCCTTCCATATTTATCTTTTTAATTGTTATCAGAAAACACCTAAAGGCAGCCCTGTTTAGGGAAGTTTTTAATTTGTGACTCTGTATTGTATTTTGATATTTGTTGGAGGCCGCCCAGAGTGGCTGGGGAGACCTGGCCAGATGGGCGGGGTATAAATAATAAATTATTATTATTATTATTATTATTATTATTATTATTATTATTATTATTACATCTATTGGTATTTTGGTATTTTGGGTTCTATTACATTTTTAAATTTAGTCCAGATTAAATATAACGATTTTCTGATTAGATGGTTAAGGACCTTGTGGACCTTCACCTTTTCATAAAATAAATATGAATGCCAACCATACCTGTTGTCTACACCTTCCAGGTCTAGCAGTTTATCCTTTAACAACATCCAATCTCTTAACCAGTTTATCCCTGCTGCCGCATGGTAAAGTTCTAAATTCGGCATGGCAAATCCTCCCCTTTCTTTCCTGTCCGTTAACAACTCATATTTGATCCTTGGTCTTTTTCCACTCCAGATAAATTTGGAAAGATCTTTTTTCCACTCTTTGAAGCACTTCATTCCCCCTAGGATAGGTATTGCTTGGAATAGAAATATCATCCTGGGTAGGACATTCATTTTAACGACCGATATCCTACCCCAGAAAGAAAGGTGTAACTTATTCCATACTTCCATTTTGGTTTTAATTTCCTTCCATGCCTTTTTGTAATTATCCTCAAAGAGATTGATGCATCTTGGTGTTATGTTAATTCCTAAGTATTTTGCTTTGTTTTTAATTTCTAGACCTGTCCGTTGTTGTAACTCCTCTTTTTCGTCAAGATTTTTAGTTATTAAAGTTGTTTTTTGATAATTTATTTTCAGTCCTGCCACTTTCCCGTAATCATTAATTATCTGTAATGCTGTAGGTATATTTTCTTTGGGATCTTGTGTTGTTATTATCAGGTCGTCTGCAAACGCCCTGACTTTATATGTGTTTTTCCCAATTACTATCCCTTTTAAGTTTTTTTCTTTTCTGATGTTGTTTAGGAGAACCTCTAATACTATCACAAAAAGTAGAGGTGAAAGAGGACATCCTTGCCTTGTTCCTTTAGTTATGGTGAAGCTTTCTGTTACACTCCCGTTTATTATAAGTCTAGCTCTTTGATGTCTGTAAATCGCTTCTATAGCTCTCCTTATGTGTTCTTTTAATCCTATTTTTTCTATCTGAACTTTCATAAACTCCCAGGAGACATTATCGAATGCCTTCTCGGCATCTAGCAACAATAATGCTGCCTTTTTATCAATTTTAAACTCTAAGTATTCTAATATATCTATTATATTCCTTGTATTACTTGATAATTGCCTTCCTGGTATGAATCCAGTTTGGTTAGGATGGACTATTTCTTTAATTACATGTTTTACCCTATTTGCAATGACACCTGCAAATAGCTTATAATCGCTATTTAAAAGCGAAATAGGTCTATAATTTGACATCATGTCTGGATCCGCATCTTGTTTTGGCAGGAGTGTGACATATGCATCCTTCCAAGAGTCTGGTATGTTACCTTTTTCTAGTATTTGATTCATCAGATCTTTGAGTGGGCTAAGCAGTGTCTCTTCTAATTTTTTATAATATTCTATCGGGAGTCCGTCTGGGCCTGGTGTTTTTCCGGTTTTACATTTTTTCATTACATTTTTAATTTCTTGCGTTGTTATCGGGGTGTCTATTTCCTTCGCTTTATCCTCTATATTAATCTCTAATTTATATTTTTCTAAATACTGATTTATTTCGTTCTTGTCCTCTTCCTTTTTTATATAACTCTTCATAGTATTTTCAATTATCATCTGTGGTTTATCTATATATTTATCGCCAATCTTTATTCTATTTATCATTTTCTCGTTTTTCCGTTTTTTTAATTGCTAGGCAAGGAATTTACTCGGTTTATTAGCAAATTCAAATTTGTTTTGTTTCCAGATCTTTAGGTTCCAATCCATCTCTTGCTCTATTTTAGTTCTATATTCTGTTTTTAACAAATTAATCTCCTTTATTAATTTTTCATTTTTGGGGTATTTGTGTAGATCTTTTTCCTTTCTATTCAGTTCCTCAATTAACATTCTTTTTTCTTTTTCCTTTCCCCTTTTTTTCCTAATATTTTGCTTTATAAAGTAACCTCTAATAACTGCTTTTCCTGTATCCCATATTATACCTGGATCTGTTTCTTTGTTATTATTTAGTTTGAAAAATTCCTCTAATTCTTTTTTCGCACCTTCCAAAAAATTTTCGTCATACAGTAATGAGTTATTTAATTTCCACCTTCTTATTCCTGAAATAGATTCTGATTCCAATTGCATCAAAATTGAGTTATGGTCCGAAATTGTCCTTGGATCTGTTTTTATTTCTTTCACTCTATTTATTAATTCTTTTGATAACCAAATTGCATCTATTCTGCTTGCCATCTTTTTTGCGTGTGAAAAATATAGTTCATTTTTGAACCTCCAGATGTCTTTCATATCAAATTTCTCCACCATTCTAAAAAATGACTGCGGTAATTTCCCTTGCTTGTTCTCTTCTCCTTTTCCTGTTCTATCAAGTGACGGGTTGACTACCCCATTTAGATCGCCCATCATGATCACTTTCCCTTCTACAAACTCCATCATTTTTGTTTCAATTATCTTAAAATATTTTGCTTTTTTCCCATTCGGAGCATATACTCCTACAATGTATATGAATCCTGAGGGTCATCTAGTCCAGCCTCCTGCAATGGGAGGGGAGAGAGAGAGAGAAGTATTTCATCATAGATACCTATTTTTTAACTATATAATTGTTAATTGGATTTGAGTAAATCTTACTCAGCCGCAAAAGTAGGAATGCCAAGCGGAAACTAACGAGTATTATTCTTAATGATGTTTGAATGAACGAGCACATTTTTAATCTAGATGGAATTGTTGTTGTTGTTCAGTCGTTCAGTCATGTCCAACTCTTCGTGACCCCATGGACCAGAGCTTCAGACTATATTTTGCGCTCTCCTTTTTCACCCTCATTAAAAGGTTCTTTGATTCCTCCTATAAGGAATACCTTATAGTTAATCCATTCGCTAACAGTATGAATGGAGGGGTGGGGTAGGGAGAAAGAGACTAAAACAACTTTCCAACCAAGTGGATGTCAAGCCTGTTTCAGCCTTTTAACTCCCTTAATATTTTGTTCCTTTTTTTATTTGACATAATACGCCTCACCCAAAGAGCACTTTTTAAAAAAGAAAGAAAGAAAGAATATCAAATCATTTCATAGAACTTTGCACTCTTATATAGGGTAAAGTCATCCTAACTGGAGTGGGGCTTCTTGGTACAGTATATGCTTCTGAAGGTCAGCTACTGGAAATTGCAGGAGGGGAGCTTGGCCACTGGGAGAACAGGATGCTGGACCAGGTGGATCACTGGCTTGGTGCAACAGGCTTTTCTTAAGTTATTTTGTCTACGGTGTAACACAGGAATAAGTCAAGTCCCATTGATTTGGGGGGGGGAGTGAGCTTGGGGGGGTGAGCTTTTGGGGGGAGTGAGCTCCCGTTGCTCGGTCCCAGCTCCTGCCAACCTAGCAGTTGAAAGCACGTCAAAGTGCAAGTAGATAAATAGGTACCGCTCCGGCGGGAAGGTAAACGGCATTTCTGTGCGTTTCTGTGCGTTTCTAGTTCACCAGAAGCAGCTTAGTCATGCTGGCCACATGACCCGGAAGCTGTACACCGGCTCCCTTGGCCTATAGAGCGAGATGAGCGCTGCAACCCCAGAATCGGACGCGACTGGACCTAATGGTCAGGGGTCCCTTTACCTTAAGGCAGGACTGGGCCATCTTAGAATGTGATATTTAAAGATGATGTATTACATTTTACCAAGTAATTGGTTCTAAAAAAAAATTAGGATAATCAGCTTAATCAAAATAATCCATTGAGAGTCTGTTTAGCAGAAAAGTATGGAGGAAATGGAAAAAGTATATCAGTAGCTTGTTGTTTAACTCTTGAAGCATATCTACTTTCATGGGAATAAACTACCTCCCGGTTCCCCCCCCCCAAAAAGAAAACCAAACAACCACCATAGGTATCAGGGCTGAAATAAGTGCTGGAAATCATGATGGCCTCTGAACTTGAAAATTTTGCTCTCCTTTCTTCTTGATTACTAGTGTTAGTGACCAAAAAAATAAATAAATGCACATACCTAAAGCAATTTCTTTTCTTTTTTTAAATTTTAAAATAGCTTTATTTAATTTCAGACTTCTAAAATACAACCATATCAAATCAACCAATAGAAACAAACAAACAAACAAACAAACAAACCCCCTAAGAAACATATAATCTATACATTATAATCCACAAAAATAATATTTGAAAAAACAAAACACACAGAAAAAAGCAAAGAATTATAAATAACAATTAAAAATTGACTTCCAATTGTCTGTATATCGCTTCCCTTAATAATGAAACAAAACTTGCTATACCTTATACAATGATTGAAAAATATATAACTAAATAAATAGCTCAAAGCAATTTCTACTATTTCACATTATGGTTGTTGTTGTTGTTGTTAAACTCATAATCATCAATTACACACCCTTTACCAACAGGTCCCAGATTGGGTTAAAATTTAAAACTTAAAACAGTTAAAACAGTTAACAATCAAAGGAATAGAGTGGGCCCTGAAAACACACACCTCAAAGGTGGAGAGATTCATCTTCATCTTTTGCCAAAAGCTGAATAGTGACGAAGCCAGACACATATCTGTGAGGAGGGAATTCCACAATTTAGGGGATTCCAGAGAGATTACAATCTTTTGGGCCACCCCCACCCCCAAATTCTGAGGGCTGTGAAACTCCCAAGAGCTTCCCCTCTGCTGATCTTAACACCTGTGAGGTTCTGCACCTGTGAGGTCTTTCAGCTATGTGAAGCCTAATTTATTTAGGGCTTAAAACACTAAAGTGAGTACTATAAAGTGAGTACTATAAAATGCAGCTCTTAGAACAGGGCCTATATGAGGTTATGGTCAGAGTTTATTTTCATACAATCCAGTTTGAGGGAGTACATGGTTCTGGGACAGCTAGCACAGTATTTAAATGTGCTCTGTATCATTCTGTTCAAAAAGACGTAGTGTATTATTACTATTATTTAAATTTATTGGGGTTTTTTTTACCAAGGTAATTCAAAGCAACTTTCAATTTAAAAATGATTTTTATATAATGATGGTGCCAGAACATTCCACAAATAGGGAGTCACCACTGGAAAGGTCCATTCTCACATTGCCACCCTCCAGATCTGCCAGAGGATGAAAGCCAGGCCCAGGGTGCTTTATATGGGGAGAGGTGGTCTTTGAGATACAGTATTGGGGTCCTGAACTGCATAGGGCTTTATAGGTCAAAAGCGGCACTTTGAATTGGGCTTGGAAACTAACTGGTAGCCAGTGTAGTCAGGCCAGGAATGGTGTTAAGTGCTCATGCCACCTTGCTAGTTTGGGGGTGGGGGGGAGGAGAAGTGGTGCCTAGGAGAGCTCCGCAGCCCAGCTGGTTGGGGGGCGGGGAGAGAGATCACACACTGGTTTAGGGGTGCAGAGGAGAGGAGGGAGTCGAGGAGCCATGTCTCTGACGAGGCAAGGCAGTATCAGTATCAGTATCAGGACCAGCAACAGCATCGCCTGTGCGGCTTTCTTTGACAGAGGGGGGTGGAGGGAGGAAAGGGGAGAAAGCAGGATCTGCATCATGATCGCCTGCACAGCTTTCTTTGACAGATTTCAATTTCAATGTGTGTGTGGGGGGGGGTGTGACAAAAAATTTCTGCACCAGGTACCACCTGGCCTTGCTACGCCACTGTCCAAAGTATGAAAAGAGACCCTTCGAGGGGCCGCAGAACAAATGAGTGTGTAACAGGCAAAGCAAATGAATTGCATAATCCAGTGGTGTGATAGGAGAAACTTTCCATTTTGAGGCAGCTTATCATAACTTGCTCAGTATTTGGCTGTGCTCTGCCGTCTGAGAAAAGATTCCTCATATCTTGATGCCGGCTCCTCTGTGGCGTGTCTTACATGAGCAAAATCATCAAGCAAATTGCTATATTCTTGGGATAGGCTGTATTCCCACCCCCCACCCCCCTTCTTATTCGTTCTAATAGCTGAGCGTAATCTGTTCTTTTGGTCACAGTCTCATTGTGCTGTACAGCGTTTGATGGTTATAGTGTGATTTACTATGCATTTAGGCCATGTGCTCTGCTTTTTGCTGTGCATGTCCCTGATTCACACAACCTCACGCTAACTGCCTCCATTGTTTGTGGAGGATTAGCACATTTGTGCAATTGGAGATATCTAACAACAAGCATTAAGGTGTAATTGTTCTAAATGCTGCTATTTAAAAAGCATAACTATAGTATAATTGCAACGTAACTACTATCAATAACATTACTTAAAGAATGCCCAATTAAGTCATCATCTATTATCATTTAAGCAATTAAGCAATGAAACTTGGATTTATTTCATGGCTCAAACTTGCAAGGTTAGAGCGTGGAGCTGGGTGTCTCCTACACAGAGGAGGTTTAGCCAACACCATGACCTCCATCTGCTGTGTGATTCAGTCATCTGAGGACCTTGACTAGTCTAACTGGCAATGATGGGAGCTAGAGACCAAGAGTGTGCAGAAGGTTTGGTGGTGTTGGCCATGTTGGAGACACAGTTGCTTCAACTTTGAGATCTGGGGCTCTGGCAAGATTTTTCAGCCTCCTCTGTCACTCACTTCAAAACTATTTGGACTCTCTTTCTAGTGTTCATGTTGAATGCATGAAAAACAATTTCTCTCACTGCCCCTCCCCATCTTAAGTTCAATTCTCCAAATTTCTACATCAGTTTGCAATTTTCTTTTTCAAGTGCTCATGAAACTTCATCAGATTTTTGATGCAAACTCCTCCTAATATGCACATAGTTGTGTGCAATTTTGCCTAATATGCACATTTTCAAAAAAAGTATTTCCCCCCAATATAGGGCATTTCTGGATGTTATTTATTCTAAAATGTGTGCATTTTTCTGAACACTGATCCTAATATATGCATTGCTTTGGCTCTTATACTCCCCAAAATTTTCAGCCTTCTTAAAAAAAAAGTCAAAAGGCATTTAAAAAGGAATTTAAGCTTTATTCTTTTTCTATTGTATTACTATGATTGTGCTGTGCACAGATCCTTGTACTCCTATGCTATCTTACGTTCTAGATGTTTTAACTGCATTGTGCATTTTGTACTATTAGCATATGGTTATGTGCTATCCCCAATCTCTGTGCAGGAAGAAATTCCAGGGAATCCTGGGCTCAGTTTCCTTGGAATTATGGTCAATGAGGCTTGTCATGTCTTTGGGGTATATGGCTTTATTTTCACATATACACAACCTATTTGCCACAGCTTTAGTTCCAGCATGGAGCAAGGTATGTCTCTGTTTCCAGCTTCCAGCTCTCTCTCTCTCTCTCTCTCTCTCTCTCTCTCTCTCTCTCTCTCTCTCTCTCTCTCTCTCTCAGACACACACACACACACACACACACCAAATTCTATTGTTCTGAGAGGCCCATCCATTTGCTTCCATGGCACAGAGCTTCTTTGGATATGTTAAATGATGGTATTTAACTAGCCAGTCAAAGCTATTGCATCAGAGCTCTTATGCCATGAGGGCCAAAACATCAGATGTGCCTGGTGGCAATGGCGTAGCTAGCCGCTTGGGTGCCTGGGGCCTGTAGCCAGGGGCAGAGCGAACCACCCATGGGGGTGGGGTGAGCCAAGGCAGGGCGTGCTGCATGTAGCCTCTCCTCAGCCCCCCCCCCCAAGCTGTAGGGCAGCTGAGGTGGGCAGATACAAGCTCCGCGCTGCTCGAAAAAGCATCACGGAGCTTGGAGGCAGGCAGGCAGTCCGCTCACTGCCTCCCCCTCAGGAGAGACGCATGGCTCAGGCATGCAGCCCAGTGCCCCCACCCCCCGCCTCACCTAGCTACACCTCTGACTTCATGCTCACCTAAGTGTGGATCTCCAGACTCTTTCCCCTCAATTCCACAAGCCCTCCCCTATTGCTCTTGCTCCCTACCATAGCAGCCTGTGGCTGGATGTATGCTGATGGTGGCGAAAGGAATGCAGCCTGCTTATGGAAAGGGGAAGAAATGGGGCCCGGTGGTGGGTTTCTGGCTTATTGCAGAAATTCAAAAGCAGCTTTTTAGGGCAACGAGCCTCCAAAGGCGGCTTCCACCATGCAGTCATAAAACCCAGAGCAACCCAGACCCAGCAAAAAGTATTAACTCACTCCCACACTGCCCTCGACAGTACCAGAAAAGCAGCCCTCCTGGAAACCTCTCCCAAGCAGCCTCAGCCAATTTCAAGCCTTGGGAACCTTCCAGGCGGCTGAAACCTGGCAGGAAGACCCCCGCAGCCCCTCCTGGCCTCGCTCTCTGCTCGGCTTGCCGTGCAGGGACTCTCTTGTTTCCTGCAGAGGTAGGTAGCTTTCCTCCGTGGAGACTTACTGTGCCAAAGCGAGCAGGCGAGGAAGACGGAGAGGAGGAGGCAGCTTAGGCAGATTCATGGAGGAGAGGGCTGTCAAAGGCTGCTAGCCATAATGGCTGTGCTCTGCCTGCAAAGTTGGAGGCAGCAATGCTTCTGGTTCCTGGAAGTCACTCGAGGGGAGAGTGCTCCTGCAGTGGCATAGGAAAGGGCGTGCGCTGGGTGCGGGAGTTATTTTTTGTCATCCCCCTCAGTGATGACACCTGGGTTTGCCCGCACCCCCCTTCCTACGCCACTGCCTGGTGGGAAGGGGGGAGTCTGGCATCAGATCTCCCTTCTGAACATCAGAGAAGGACCTCTGGGATGCTTTGCCAGGGACCCTATTATTGCAGTCTAAATAAAGGAAATACTGATACTGCATTATTGTCTGGATGAAGTGAGAGTGACAGTGACCCTCCATGGTTGCACACAGGAGTGTTGTCTAGTCCTTATGTGTGGATTCTCACAGGAGGCAGAGATGGTCACCAACAACTTGGAAGGGTTTTTTTTTTAGGGTTCGACACAGTCATGGAGGATGAGGCTACCCCTGACCACCAGCCACAGTGACTATGTTCTGCCTCCACCATTGGAGGCAGTAGTCCTCTGAATGCCAGCTGCTAGGAATCACAGGTGGGCCTCCAACAGGCATCCAGTTGGCCACTGTGAGAACAAGGTACCATACCATCTGCTGCTGCTACTGCCCCACCTGCTGCCATCTTACCTTAGCCAGCTCTCTGCTGCCCAGGATTCCTCCACCAGATCCACTGTAGCCAGCACCACACTTCTGGAAGTGCATTTCGAGAAATGCAGCCCAGCTTCCTGAAGTACGCTAGCAGCCTTGGTAGAGGCCGCGTGGAGGAGGAAGCTGTTGTGTTCCTAAAGCAACACGATGTGTGGTTTGCATGTGTGCAAGTGAGATTTAGGGGGGAAAGACAAAGGAAAAGAGCTCTTGACCAGCAAGGCTCTGGGTGAGAGAGAGAGGGCACCAAGAAGGAAGAAGATGATTCCTCTCCTCCTCCACCCAGGCTCTTTCATTCAAACAAAGGGAGAACGAACAGAATTCAAATCAGCCAATCACATTCAGCCAGCAGTCTTCACATGGTTGGTATCAGGTAACAATGACCTCATGAGAAACCCAGGGAACCCACCACATTCCTGCATCAAAGGATGGGATAGATGAAAGGATGGGATAGATTGGCATTTGGAACAGGGAAGTAAAAAGACAGGAAGAGATAGCAGGAGGGTGGCAAGGAAGTGAGACTAGCATCCTGTTGTCAGAATTCTTTATGAGTTTGCCCAGGCAATCTCCCTTCTGAGGCTTGAGGATCAAAGAGCTAAATTTATCACAGGAATGCCTGACAAATGGAAATGCAGCATCTGGTCCCAGCAGCACCAGCTTTAGTGAGAGCTTGCTCTGCCTGCTTAGAGACTGGCAAAGAGTGCATGGCCTTATGGGAAAACACACCGCCTTGTGGGATTTTATCAGAACCTTATGCTTATGAATCAGGCCCAGTAATGATATGATTCATATTACATAATTCCTTATAGTAATCCCCAGGTGACACCACAGGAAGCAGGACATCTGGGGTGGACATCAGATGCTGGCGCAGCTTCTGTCAATCTGGGATGTCTCACTCAAAGCAGGATGATTGGCAGGTATGAGATACTGGTCTAGATGGTTCTTTGACACATCCCAACATGGTCCTCTTGTGTTTTTATGATGCCAGGGGTTGAATCTGGGACCTTCTGCAAGCATTGCAATGTACTCAACCTCTGAGCCTTTCTCCCTTAAAAAACAAAACAAAACCAAGAGGCCAGACATTTGTAAGTATCCCTAGCTCCAGCACAGCACCAGTGCAATTCCCCCCTCTTTCTCTTTTATCATTCTGTTTCTTCTGTTATGGCCCAGTTCACAGGAAAGCTATTTGAAGCAGCTGATCTCGAACAAAAGTTTAATTTTTGTTTTTATTGATATCATTCATCACCAAGCACTGCCTATAAACACAGGTTTCCTTAGTTACCGTGTTCAAGAATAGCCAGAGAAATAAGCATTTTATAAAGATAGAAAAGAAAAGACTGAAGCATAGACAATTCTCTAAAAAACCCTTTTTATACCGCAGAGAGCCACTGTGCTTAAGTCCAATATCTCACAAATGGCTGGTGCTTTTCAGTATTAGAAATTTTGGGATCCCCATGGATCAAAGGATGCAGTTTTATGTGTGATAGATAACAGGGTGTTGGGTTGTGGAATTTAGAACTTAATGAAGCAAGTTCAACACTCTACTATTACATTACAGTGGTATTACACCAAGCAGTGGCAGTACAAACAACAAGGGAAAGCTAAGAATAAACAATAAGGGATGGCTGTTAAGAGAGGTTGTTGTTCTGTTCTCTTCTCTTCTCGCTTTTTACAAAGTCACACTCAGGCTATTGACATGTGGTCACCTGTCTCAAGAGCTCCATTTGGATTGTTGACTACAAGCTGCAACAGTCTTGCCAAAGAAATGAGGAGGCAGCTGCTGGATGATGTGACCCAGCTCTTCCAATACAGGGATTGAAGACATTAAGTCTGGTGGTGAGACATTCTCTTGGAGTTGGGATGTTTGGAGCACACTTCCCAATATCATTTCCACCGTGTCCTTTTCAAGGCCCCAAGACTGGATGATTCATTGATTTCCAGCCAGAAAGAAGAGAAGGCAGGATGTTTAGATCAAGGGGTGTGAAACCTGTGGCCCCTCACATGTTTGTAGGGTTTTAGAGTTGGAAGGGCCCAAGGGTCATCTTGTCAAATCTCCTACAATACAGGAAGCCCAGCTACAGAATCCCTGACAGACGGCCATCCAACCTCTGTTTTAAAACCTCCAGTGATGGAGAGTCCACCACCTTCTGAGGTAGTCTGTTCCACTGTCAAACAGCTCTTACCATCATAAAACTTTTTCCTAATGTTTTGTTGGAATTGCTTTTATTGTCATTGGAATCCATTGGTTCAGGTCCTACCCTCTGGAGCAGCAGAAAACAAGCTTGCTCCTTCTTTCATGTGACGGCCTTTTATGGCTATCATATCATCTCTCAGTCTTCCCTTCTCCAAGCTAAACAGCTGCAACTCCTTCAACTGTTCCTCATAAGATTTGGTTTCTAGCCCCTTGATCATCTTGGTCGCCTTCCTCTGCTCACGTTCCAAGCATGTCAATATCCTTCTTTAATTGTGCTGCCCAGAACTGGACACAGGACTCCAGGTGTGGTCTGACCAAAGCAGAAGAGAGCAACACTATGGCTTCCCTTGATCTGGACACTGCTTCTCTTGATGCAGCCTAGAGTTGCATTAGCTTTTTTTTGGCTGCTGCACCACCTGGTTGACTCGTCATAAGCTTGTGGTGCACTAAAAGCCCTAAACGATTTTCACATGTACTGCTTCCCCCCCCCTCCTAGATTTTTGCATCTGATCTGTTACAGCACTCATAATAGGAAATGCCACAGGTTGATCCTAGTCCTTTTGGTGTGCCAAGGATACCCCATGGAGCAGGAGTGGTATGTCCAGTTTGCCACCTGAGGCCAAATGGGAATCGTCTCCTCCACCCCCTACCACAGCCGCATTCTCCACTGTTACCACCGTGCCTCCCCCTTCTGCTGCTGGAATACCCTGGCTCTTGACAAACTCAGCAGAAGGAGGGTATTCTGCAAAGCGTTGTCACTCAGCTCCTTTGCCCAAGGGCAGAGAAGATGACTGGCAACGGTGTGCACCAGAATGCCTCTCTGTCACTCGTGATAGGGGGTGTTCCAGTAGGGGCAGAAAAAATGAGGTATAGTGGTATATACAAATGAGGTATATATGAAAGGTATAGTGATAGCCTGCTTGGTAGGGAAATCATCTTTTTTTGAGTGAGCTTGTGAACTTTTGCTCCTGCCCACAACGGAGGTCTGGTGAGGCAGCTGGTAAGGCAGGAATCCCACTGTTAGATAGCAGCTTTTGATTCAGAGATAAATGAGGGAATACGGTGTTTGTTTGCTGTACAACACGATACTAGCCATCTGCTCATTGACCAGCAATTTCAAAACTTGTTTCTCTTGCCTCTCTTTTTTTGTGGAGGTGGTGGTCAGAAGTGGTAAGAAGCAGAAGTGGTGCCATTCTGTACCTTAATTTTTTTAAAAGAAAGATAACCGGTGGAATCCCAGGACTTTTTATTTTTTTATTTTGTGGGGAGAAGAAACAGGAGCAATGCCTGCTTCCCATGTAGGCTCTTTAAACCTAGCTTAGAAAAACTGCAAATGGCTTAAGATCATAAGAAGAGCATGCTGGATCAGATGAGTGGCCCATCTCTTCTGGCATCCTAGTCTCCCTGAGGCTAGCCAGATGCTTGTGAGACAATAGGAACTCTCCCCTTCTGTGCTTCCAGCAACTGTTACCCAAAAAGCCATTGAAAGTCCCTTCCTACACGAATAACCCTCTCCTCCATGAAAGACATCTCCTTTAATGACTCAGATGGATCCCATGAGTGTTTGCTGCAGTAAACGGAAAGGCTTGGCTCTTCACCTTCCTGCCATTATGAGTCCTGGTGAAACATTGAGGAGTAGGAGGAGCTATTCACTGGTCATCTTGGGGAGGGTCCAGTGGGGTAGGATGGGCAGCATTTAGGCTGCAAGAGGCAGAGGAGCTACAAATGAGGAGTCAAGTCCCATGGAGGGGCCCAGCAGTGCATCACCCTGGCACTCTATCTTGTCCCCTCTCCCTTCACCCCTCCCCCCCGTCCTAGCCCTTTTGGCAGCATCACAAACACCACATCCCCTCATTTATCTCTGGATCAAAAGCCTACTCCTAACCACTCCTCTCAAAGAGGAGTTCACCAACAAGCATGGCTTGGATCTACCACTGATAGCTTCTCCATCACCAATGTCATGGAGATGTCCAGCTTGCTCAAGTTGCTGTGCTAAAGGGGACACAAAGGAGCAGGACCCTGGTGGAATAAACATCTTAACTTGCTTGCCCATGCCTAGCACTACTCACGCCTTTGAACCTTATTCTGCCATTCTGATTTGAGCATTAAAGAGTTTGGCAAACAACACGGAATCATAGAATTGTAGAGTTGGAAGGGACCCCAAGGGTCATCAACCCCCTGCAATGCAAGAATCACAGCTAATGGCATACTCTGAATTTCAGTAATAATAATAATAATAATAATAATAATAATAATCATTTATTTGTACCCTGCCCATCTGGCTGGGTCTCCCCGGCTACTCTGGGTGGCTTCCAACAAATATTAAAATACATTAGAATATCACAGATTAAAAACTTCCCTAAACAGGGCTGCCTTCAGGTATTTTCTAAATGTCAGATAGTTGTTTATCTCTTTGACCTCTGATGGGAGGGCATTCCACATGATGGGTGCCACTACCGAGAAGACCCTCTGCCTGGTTCCCTGTAGCTTTGCTTCTCGTAGTGAGGGAACTGCCAGAAGGCCCCTTCGTGCTACATCTCAGTGTCTGGGCTGAACAATGGGGTTGGAGACGCTCCTTCAGGTATACAGGACCAAGGCCGTTTAGGGCTTTAAAGGTCAGCACCAACACTTTGAATTGTGCTTGGAAACGTACTGGGAGCCAATGTAGTTCTTTCAGGACCGGTGTTATGTGGTCCGGCGGCCACTCCCAGTCACCAGTCTAGCTGCCGCATTCTGGATTAATTGCAGTTTCCAGGTCACCTTCAAAGGTAGCCCCACGTAGAGCGCATTGCAGTAGTCCAAGTGGGAGATAACCAGAGCATGCACCACTCTGGCAAGACAGTGCGGGCAGGTAGGGTCTCAGCCTGCGTACCAGATGGAACTGGTAGACAGTCACCCTGGACACAGAATTAACCTATGCCTCCATGGACAGCTGTGAGTCCAAAATAACTCCCAGGCTGCGCACCTGGTCCTTCAGGGGCACAGTTACCCCATTCAGGACCAGGGAGTCCCCCACACCCGCCTGTCCCCTGTCCCCCAAAAACAGTACTTCTGTCTTGTCAGGATTCAACCTCAATCTGTTAGCCACCATCCATCCTCCAACACTCCAGGCACTCACACAGGACCTTCACCACCTTCACTGGTTCTGATTTGAAAGAGGTAGAGCTGTGTATCATCCGCATATTGATGAACACCCAGCCTAAACCCCCTGATGATCTCTCCCAGCGGTTTCATATAGATATTAAAAAGCATGGGGGAGAGGATGGAACCCTGAGGCACCCCACAAGTGAGAGCCCAGGGGTCTGAACACTCATCCCCCAACACCACTTTCTGAAAACGGCCCAGGGGGAAGGAGTGGAACCACTGTATAACAGTGCCCCTCCAGTAATAAAGTTCTCCAGTAATAAAGTTCACATTCTTGGGGTGATGTTTTCCTGCCTCCCTTTTTCCTCTTCTACCCACTCCAGAAGTCTCAAGGCCCCTTGATAATTTGGTTCACTGTGGGCTGAAGATGGAGGGAGGAGTTCCTGGAAACTAAGGAAGTCCAGTGTGGATGAGGGAGCAACCCAGTTATGGACCACAACACTCCAGTTGAAGGGAAGAATGGCCAGTAGGGGTGGAGCAGATGCACACACACCAGAAGGGGTGCAGCTCAAATCCCTGGCATCTCCTGGTGGGGCTGGGTGAGAGACCTCCTGTCTGAAACCCTAGAGAGCCACTGCCAGCCAGTGGAGACAATGGTGACTTTGATGGGACACTGGTCTGATTTGGTGTAAGGCAGTTTCCTGTGTTCCTGTGAAGTGTAAATTATTTTAACTGGTAGACCAGAATCAGAAGACCTCCTTCCTGAAATGTGGTGGGCATTCCTTCACTTTTCTACTTTTCACCACTTCTCTACTGTCACATGTGGAAATGTTGGAAGTCACCTGAATTGCATGAATGGAATGAATGGGCCTGTCCTCAAGTTATTTATTATTTATTGAATTTATATACCGCCCTATACCCAAGGGTCTAAGAGTAGTTCGCGGAATACCATACCATCCTTAAGTTCCAAATAAATAGAGCTTGACAGTGTAGAACTTAAAATCTGGGACAAGAGTGAAGAGGGGAAGTGTATAAGTTGGTGCACACAGTGTGTTTGGTGTGCTGATGTTCCCGAAGGAGAAGAGAACCGGAGAACAAGGCCAAAACTTAAGCCTTTGGGGTGACTGACATTAATGTAGCCTTGGTAGTAGGTCATGTGTTAAACACCATTAAGAACTGAGGAGAAACCTGTCAACATGGAGGATACAGAAGGAAATGTCAGATAGGCAGCATGTGAGCTGATCCCTCTGAACTCCCTGGAGACTGGTTAATTGACAGGTATAGCTTGGAGATCCCAGTGTTGTGGAAAGCTGCACCACCTGGGCTTTCATATCTTTTATTCTGGAGTTGTAAATGAATGCTGTGAGACACAAGGTCAGCTTTGGACTTTAGAGGAGGCCACAGCTGATTGCCTTGGATTTTTGAAGGCCATGCAGTGGACTGTGCTTGCTGGTTCTTTATATATATAACTAGCTGGCCCGGCCTCGCGTTGCTGTGGGTGTTTTATTTGTTATTTTATTTTTTGCTTTTTAAAATTCTCCTGACCCCGAGAGTATTCTGGAAGCTCCTGTTTTCATTCTTCCCTGTCCCTTTAGAGCAGGGGTCAGCAACCTTTTTCAGCCGTGGGCCGGTCCACTTTCCCTCAGACCATGTGGTAGGCCAGACTATATTTTTTTTTGGGGGGGGGAATGAACTAATTCCTATGCCCCACAAATAACCCAGAGATGCATTTTACATAAAAGAACACATTCTACTCATGTAAAAACACCAGGCAGGCCCCACAAATAACCCAGAGATGCATTTTAAATAAAAGGACACGTTCTACTCATGTAAAAACACACCAATTTCCATTACATAAAAGAACACATTCTACTCATGTAAAAACAGCACGGCAGCCATTTTAAGTGAGGGCACTGGGGGACCTTAAAGAGCATTCTCCCCCACCCTAGTCCCAAAATTACGCACCCCAGCAACACAATCCCCTCAGAGCTGGTCTTACTCAGTGCGACCTCTCAGGCATGCCTCCTGCTCCGTCTTTTTTTGGGGGGGGCGCATGCGAAGTTGCAGTGGCCATTTTAGGTGAGGGCACTGGGGACCTTAAAGAGCATTCTCCTCCACCCCAGTCCCAAAATTACCCAGTCCCAAAATTACGCACCCCAGCGACACAATCCACTCAGAGCTGGTCATACTCAGTGCAACCTCTCAGGCATGTCTCCTGCTCCGTCTTTTTTTTTCCTTGGCACATCCAAAGCTGAGGCAGCCATTTTAGGTGAGGGCACTGGGGACCACCCCCAGCCCCCCCCCCAAAGCAAGTTAGCCTGCGCCACGTTTCCACTGAGCAGTTTGTGTCAAAAAGTCCTCAGGTGCTTACAGATGGCAGTTATAAAATGGTGGATACGGCATTGTTGCTCTGGCCAGGTCTGATGATGTCGACGGGTAATCCGCCTTTCTATTGGATGCTGTTGGAGTCTTCATTCCTTTTGCTGGTGAGGTATAATAGGCACGCCACTTTTTTGCCTTTATTCTATATTTTAGGCATGACAGGTGTGGGTTTTTTTGAATTTTTATGATGCCAGATCCTTCCTTGATGGTCAAGTTACACTTTGTCCTAATTTGATGCTGTTTGGTGCAGCGGTTACGGAGAACATCGGTGTCCGCCGTGCACGTAATGGGAACATTTATATATTTATATATATATATATATATAGATCTGAGCAGAATTTTTATTCTTTTTGATTAAAAAAAACTTTGTCTTTAAATGCAACTGGGTGTTAATCCAAAGTGGAGATGAGGCCTTGTGCTGTGATCCATCTTTACTTGATGTAAATCCTGCTGTTTCCTGTGAAACACATTTAGGAAGAAGGATGGCTAGAACAGCAGGGTCTGTCTTCATTTTGCCTTTCTTTGCTCTCATCTTGCCCTCTCAATGATTTTCAAGCTCAGCACCTCAAGGGAGACCTTTCATGGAAGACATTATCTGTGTTGGAATCCCCACATACCTGCCACAGAACCTCAGTGCATCACAAAGGATTCTGGGGAAATGTCTAAATCAAGGGTGGGCAGCCAAAGGGCCACATTCCCTTCTGTGCAACCCGCAGGTGCCACATGCCAGGGATGGTGGGGGAGGGTCCAAAGGCAAAAGTGGTCAGAGCAACAAGTGCAAATGTTACCTTTGCAGGTTTGTTTGTTCACACACTTGCAAGACCCGCTCTGTCCTCCATCCAGCCAAGCAAGTAGCATTTCAGCCAAGCAAGAACTCTCAAGGAGGACGGGATGCAGGGCCAGTGAAGGGCCAGATGGAGAGGCAAAGAGGGCTGCATTTGGACCCTGGGCCTAAGAGCCCCCATTGTAGAGTCTGCACTTAGTTTGTATGGGGGGCACCTGTGTTGGACCTCACCAACATGCTGTACATCTGAAAGCATAACTTGTCACACCACTGAAGAAGTATCTGAAGAAGTGTGCATGCACACGAAAGCTCATACCAAGAACAAACTTAGTTGGTCTCTAAGGTGCTACTAGAAGAAATTTATTATTATTATTTTGTTTTGTCACACAACTAACACTTCTCTGCAGTTGTGTGCTGCAGAGGGAAGGTTGGTGGGAGGGGCAAACTGCCTTTCAATGAGATTTTTCATTAATGACCTTCTCATTTAGGAGCCTCTGCTTAGCTTCAGAGGAATCCCGAGATTCTTGCAAATGAGAGAAGGAGAGAGCATTAAGACTCCCTTCTTCTCAAGTACTGGTTGCTCTTTGTTCTTGAAGATTCCTGCCATGTGTGCTGCTCAGTAGTGCAGAATGTTTGCCATGTGGGCAACTGCAAAAATAAAGTGGGTGGATGGAACGCCAGTGCGAGAGTCATCTTCCTCTGATACACACTTTAGCATGCCTGCTTCCCGTAGTGCCTGGCACAAAGCAAGAGATTTGCACAAAGGAAGTCTGATGAGGAGCCAGGAGGCAGGTTCTTTCCCCTCCTCCTTCCTCTTCCCCCCTAGCAGCATTTGGAGTTAAAAGGTGGCTTGAACAGCAGAAACCCGGCTGTAAGAAGAGATTGGGACATCAGGCAAGAGTTAAGTGGGCAGCACGGATGTTAGCTGAGTTGACAAAAGGCCAGCTTGTAGATTGCAGCCCGACCTTTAAAAAAAGAATATGTCAATGAGATGAAGATACCACAGAAGTAGACTCAGAAAGGCAGGACTGACACTATGACAATTGGGTGATTTTCAGACTCTGGATTTGATGGTCTTACGAGATGATGTGTAGCCCTGATGCACTAGGGGTGGGGGGCAGCCATTCCGGCGGTGGGAGAGCTGGGAAGCTGGGCTCCCTCCATCAGCCATTACCTTCATAGGGGAGAGTTTAAGTTATGAAAATGAAGCAGAGGGCATTGAGGCTTGATGCTTCCTCTATTCATCAGGGTTCCAAGAGGGTTTCCCTCTTACATCAGGCTTGGGGAACGGTACTACAACTCCCCTCTTCCCTGGCCACCAGGTATGCTGGTGGGAGTCCACTGACCTTCTAGAGCAGGGGTCAGCAAACTTTTTCAGCAGGGGGCCAGTCCACTGTCCCTCGGACCTTGTGGGGGGCCAGACTATATTTTTTTGGGGGGGAATGAACGAATTCCTATGCCCCACAAATAACCTAGAGATGCATTTTAAATAAAAGCACACATTCTACTCATGTAAAAATGTGCTGATTCCCAGACCATCTGTGGGCCGGATTTAGAAGGCAATTGGGCCGCATCCGGCCCCCGGGCCTTGGGTTGGGGACTCCTGTTCTAGAGGGCCACAGGTTCACCATCCCACACAGAAGGTCCAAGGTTCAAGCCTTGGCACATCCAGTTAGAATGACCAGGTGGCAGGTGGAAGGAGAGAAGCCCTCTCTGTCTGAGACCTTGGAGAGAGGCTGCCGGTCAGAGTGAGTGATGCTGGGCCAGATAGGAGCTGCCTTATTCCAAAAAAGGCCACTGGTTTACCCAGCTCAGTATTGTCTCCCCAGGGAAGTCTCTCCCATCGCTACCTGGATTTGTCACAGTCTGAAGCTGGGAGCTCTGGCAGGGAGATGCAGAGGTGGTTTTTGCTGCTGGCCATGTTTCATTAAGACTCACTGACCATTTTCCTGGCATCCTCACAAACAAAGCACTGAACAGCTTTCTTTTCTTTTTTAAAGAAAAAATGCAGGATCTACTGGTGCTGCCTTCAGCCTTTTCTCCTGGCAGGCATGAGGTCTAGAAACCTGCCCAGTATCCCTGCCAGGCTCTTTCTAGTTTGCCTTTTCACACCAGGCCATTCTTGCATTGCAGAGCCACCCTGCAGCCTTTCCTTAGGCCTTCACATGCCTCCAATTCGCCTTTCCATGTTCAGAGCATCACGGGCCTCCTTGTTTACCTTCTCCTGCGGTGCCTCTTTTGCAGCTGATGCCAGCAGCTGACAGGTGAAAAGGAAGGTTAAGTTGAATAGATGAGGCTGATTTATTAAAGTAGCAGGCACACTTGCACTGAATGCTTAACTCTTCTGTAGTTTGAACTCTCTCTTTGTGTTGCAAAATTCTAATACCGGCACCTTGCACTTCTAAAAAGCATTTATTTTTCATGTTGATCACACAAAGTATTCTACAAGTTAACATTTAGTTACAGTCATACCTTGGAAGTCAAACGGAATCCATTCGGGAAGTCCACTCGACTTCCAAAACGTTCAAAAACCAAATTGTGGCTTCTGATTGGCTGCAGGAAGCTCCAGTAGCCAATTAGAAGCTGCGGAAGCCCCGTTGGACATTCTGGTTCCAAACCAAAACAATCACTTCTGGGTTTGTGTTGTTTGGGAGCCAAATGTCTGAGTTCCAGGGCTTTCAGGATCCAAGGTACGAGTGTATTAAATGCAACAAAAGCATTTATTTGCTGTATTTGGGGATACAATCTCTTTCTTTCTCTCTCTTTTAAAAGATGTAGGGACTAGTCTTGCCTTTGCCATCTCAACTGTTTCCAAGCTTCATGCAAAGTGAGAGCAACAAGTGAGAGCTGCAACAAGTTGTTGCAGTGTGAAGTGCCTCCATTCCACACCCTTTCACAGTTCCCTCCCCTGCCCCAAGCCAGTTATTCTGTGGCCACTAAGCATGCTTGATTCTCATTGGACTGCTTTTAGGGTTCCACTCACATCCCCGCCCCCCGTTGCCTTCATCTTGTGTGAGGGCGATGCCTTTTGGGCTACATAAGCAATGGCACTCAGAACCTAAACAGAGGAAACATCTGGGACCTGTAACAAATTGTTGCAGTGTGGAGTGTTTCTGTTCACTGTCCTCCTCAGCCCTCACTGGGCTGTTCCAGAAGTGGGTGTAGGGATGCATCCAAAATCTCATCCAAATTTCTCTCTGGACTTTGTGGCATTCTGATTTACCTTGTTCTGTTTCCAAAGTGGAACTTGATACATTAGGAATCCTCTGGTGCATTCTCCCCTTCTGCATTTTGTACAGAACACTGGTGCATCTGCACTTTTAGCTCTTTCCTTCTTATCTCCTCCCTCTGTGCTAACAAAGAAGACCATCTTGATGTATAGATACGGTTGCATCAAAATGATTTTTTTGTGTGTGCGTGTGTGTGGACCAATGCACAAAATCTTAAGAGCTGGTCTTCGACCGTAATAAAATTTATTTCTTCTTCAATGCACAAAATCTCATATGCACCTGAATCTTGATGCAATTGTAAATACAATCACATCAACATTGCTTTAAAAGAAAAACAAATGAAGCAGGATTCAATCAATGCAGATGTGCACAGGTCATGCAGATCAATGCAGATGTGCACACAAGGAGGTGGGAGGAGATGGGAATGAACTTCAGGAACTCAAAGCAGTGCCACCATTATCCAATTCTGAAATAAATGCAATGCTTAGGAATGGAGGTAGCTGCCTCATACTAGTCACGACCAGTGGTCCATCTAGCTTGGTTCTGTCCATACTGACTGGGAGCAGCCCTCCCTGGAGATGCCAGAGATTATGGCCCCATCCATACCATACGGTTAAAGTGCCATGATGCCACTCATAGGTTCCCACAAAGACTCCTGGGAGCTGTAGTCTGTCAAGGGTGCTGAGAGCTGTTGGGATGCTCCTTATTGCCCTATCCTTCCCAGAGTTCCTTACGTAGAATGGTTGATAAACCATTCTGGGAATAGTAGTTTTGATGCCTACATGGCAGGCAGTTGGAGAGCTTGTCCTTTACTTTTATTGCAACCTGTTCTCCAGTAAGCAGGTGACAAGCCAGCTTCACCTTTGCAAAACTTTGGTGTCACTTCCAACAATTCTGTGATCCTATTATTGTTGCCCAGATGATATTAGCTTGAGGCAAAGAGGTGCCAAAATCCCTGCTATGAACTGTGGCAATTTATGATATATCTGAAAGAAACCAAGGGGTTGGGGTGAGGTCCAACATCATAGGTGAAAAAATAGATATTTCAAAGCCTAGAAAGGCCTGAACCAAAGCAAAGAATTTGTAGCGGAGTGTAATTTTGTTAATTGAGTTACCAATGCCAAGATTTATGTGCCATCAACAAAACTTTTTTCTGAATCTTTCCTGTTAATTAGGTACCTCTCAATGTCTCTGCTTTTCTGTATTTCGTTTTTCTCTGTCCTGTAATGAGTGGCAACAATATTCTCATTTTTCCAGATTCTGATATTTTCATTATTTCAAGCATTGGCTCATCTGCATTGTGCAGCTCAGTTGAAGCTCTCTCACTTTTTCAAACAACACAACACTAAAAATGATAACGGTTTAAATTTCCTCATGAACTATTTAAATTTAACGGTTTAAATTTCCCCACAACACTATTTAAACACTTTTGCTCCCCATTAAGCAAACAGAAAATCCCAAATTATAGGTTTTGGATCAGGTGTGGCCCATGACTAATAAGAAGAGTTTGGATTTGAGATCCCGAAGGAGTCTCAAAGCGGCTAACATTCTCCTTTCCCTTCCTCCCCCACAACAAACACTCTGTGAAGTGAGTGGGGCTGAGAGACTTCAGAGAAGTGTGACTAGCCCAAGGTCACCCAGCAGCTGCATGGGGAGGAGCAGAGATGCGAACCCGGTTCCCCAGATTACGAGTCTACCACTCTTAACCACTACACCATACTGGCTCTGATATGAGCAAAATAGGCCACTTTCCCAGATAATGGTGACAGGAATATCTCTCTTTCACACATTTCACCTTTTTAAAGAGTGTTGTTTTCTTCCCATATGAATTGTAATAAATGTATCATCTGATGGCTTTTAAAGTTTTATATTAAGCAACAGCTATTTTTCTTCCCCACCCCTGAAACTGTCAAAGGGAGGCTGAAGGAGTTGTCATGCCCTCCTGGCTAGGATTGCACAAGGCATTTTGAGTCCTGAAGCAGAAAATCACAACTGCAGCCCACAGGGCTGGCCCAAGACATTTTGGACACTCAAAGCATTTTTTTAAATCAAGGCTTCTTGCACTTTGCTCTGCTGTGCTCCACTCCCCCTTCCTTCCCGCCCAGGGTAGCCCTGCCCTCTGCCTGCAGCTCAAAGGTGGCATGTCACGCAGGGCAGGGCCTTTACGACCGCAGGCTCTCCTCCTCTTTGCCTGCTCTCCAGCAGCTGCTATGAGCTGCCCAAGGGAGGAGGGTGGCAGCAGCAGCCCTGGAAAGGCAACAGGACAAGCAGTGGCTCCTCCTCCTCCTCCTCCTCCTCCTCCTCCCTGAGCTGGGTGGTGGAAAGGGGAAACAGGAAATCGGGTTCTCCCTTAAAGAGGGCACATTTTGCGGTGAGACCTGGAAACCAACACCCTGTGTTGTGGGTGGGTTTGATTGGTCAGCCACAATACCCGATTGGAAGGTCCCTCAATGCTGGGTTCAATCTGGCCAATGGGCAGCAGTCTAAATGGATCGAGGGACCTACCGTATTTTATGCTCCATAAGACGCACTTTTTCCCTCCTAAAAAGGAAGGAAAATCCCTGTTCGCCTTATGGAGCGAAGGCTTTGCTCCCGCGGCCTCCCCCCATCCCCCGCCGCATTCGGCAGGAGGTGGGGGGAGGCAGCAGCGATGTTCCTGGATTGTGTCAGCACCTGCATTCACTGAAAGAAGCTTCTTTCGGCGAACGGAGGTGCTGGGCACGACCCAGCAACATCTCCGCTGACTCCTCCCGGGGAAGGCAGCGGGATGTGAAGGGATGTTGCTGGATCATGCCAGCGGCTCCATGAACGGAGCTGCTGGCATGATCCAGCAACATCCCCTTCGCTTCCCTCTGCCTCCCCCCATCCCCCGCCGCGTTCGGCGGGAGGTGGGGGAGGCAGCTGCGATGCCTGCTTTTGGGATTGGTGGGTGGCAGGGAGGTTGGTGGAGGGAGGCTTTTGGGATCAGTGCAATGCACAGGGTGGTGGAGAAACAGCGGGGATGCTGCTGCTTTCTCCACCACTCTGCGCGCCGATGCCAAAAGCAGGCTCATCCCCGCTTGCTTTAAAGGGACATGGGGACGAGGGGAGAAACGGAGCATTCTCCCCTCGTCCCCATGTCCCTTTAAAGCAAGCGGGGATGAGCCGCTGTGAAGGGAGAAGGGGCTCCCCCTCCAGCGCCCCCTCCCTGCCTTTTAGAGGAGGAAAACCAGGAAAATATTTTTTCCTGGTTTTTCCCCTTTAAAAAACAGGTGTGTCTTGTGGTCCGGAGCGCTTTATGGACCGAAAAATACGGTATTTATACCCATGCACATGAGCCAGAGCTTCCTCTTTCGGTGCATGCATTCGGAACACCCACCCACCTCTCCCTACTCCGCTTGACCTTGCTATGCCATCGTGTGTCATCTGTCGTTGGGACAGGGGCACGTCAGGAATTTTCCCCACTTGGCTGATTGGCTGTTGCCATTTGGGTTTTGCCTGCTGCGTAGCAAATCATCACAACTTGTAAGGTTGCGGATAGGCTCTGGTTCAGGTGATTGGGATGGGAGAACGCTCTCGCCATCCCTATGTGAAGGGCATTCCATTAAAGGAATCCAAGGACTCGATGGTTTGGTCAACCCCTGAAAGGACATTTGGGTGGCGGAGATAGCCTGTTTCCGGCTTTCCACTTATCCAGGTGTTCACCCTTGGCTGACCTATGCTGGAACCCTGGGTCAGCGCTACCTGCATGGCAGGGAGCTAGTTGAACCAGAACCTATGCAACCACTCACTTGCTGTAATCAATAAAGTTGTGGCCTAAATTCTGCCAATAACCAAACCAAATATTTGAGTCATGTGTGAATTCTTTATGGGGGAGGTTTCTGGGTCTGAACACACAAATTATGGGATCAAATCAGATGCTGTGGTGGCTTTTGTAATTCTAGGGCTGCCCCTGGAAAATTGGGACACTTGGAAGTTATGAACCTCTAGATATAGAAATCAGAATTTTTGGGCCAGATGTTGCTAGATGACGACTCCCATGATCCCTGAGCATTGATCATGCTGGCAGAGGCTGATGGGAATTGGAGTCCAAAAGCACCAGGTGGGAGCAGAGGTTTCCCATCCCAGATGTGCAAAACCTTTTCAGTTATTTCCTTAATTTTTTTTCCTTGTTGAAAATTGACACTGCATGTTCTGGGCACTTATCTGGAAAAAGAGAGCTGCAATGTTCACAAGACAAGGTTTCCTGAACTGCTGTTTTGCAGTTTGGATTGTTACCCACCAGCCGCCACTGAGGGCTTGGTGGTTGGGCTTGATGAGACAGACTCTGCTTCCACCTTTCAGTTCAGCTAGATAGTGGTGAATCTATTTTATTTTACTTCCATCATTTATTTCTTTTTAAGTCATTTTCCACCTCAAGGCAGCTAATACATCAGCAATAAAAATGGTGGAATCCAGAGCAATCTCCTCCAAACACCATTACACACTAAGGATAATAACATCCCAATTTATAACAGATTTAACAATCCCAACAGCACAAGATAAACTGACAACTAAGCCAGCAAATTTAATTACGAAATTAATTAACTCAATCTTAATCCAGGGATGGAAAACCTATAGCCTTCCAGGTGTTGTTGGACTCCAACTTCCATCAGCCCCCATCCCAGATGATGGGAGTTGGAGTCCAGCAACATCTGAAGGGCCACAGGATTTTAAAATGGTGGGTGGAACTAGAGCTAAACCAAGTTTTACTTATTTTTGAAAGCCACCTTCAGGCTATGGCTAAAGGCTGGGGAACCAACTTTGTGCCCTCTGTCCCAGCCAGTCTGGCCAGTGGCCATAAGGATGATGGGAGTTGGAGTCCAGCAACATCTGGAGGCTCAGATGCTCCCCATCCCTATCAGAGGCATCCCAATGGCAACATCTGAAGCTGCAAGAGCTTCTATGGCTTCTGAGATATCAGAGATATTAGAAGATTTGGTCCAATCCTTTGAAACTAAAAAGTCCATGATCCTTTTTTAAGAGGTATTTGTTATCAATACATCAATTTGATATGTATATTTTAATAAATGAGCGGATCAAATAACTGGAGATTCCAATTATTATTATTATTATTATTATTATTATTATTATTATTATTATTATTATATTTATATCTCGCCCTCCCCAGCCAGAACTGGGCTCAGGGCTGCTAACATCAAAATAAAAATAAAAATACATTAAGACATAAAATTCAGCAATCAACTGAAATACAGCTTAAAATCAGATTAAAATAAAAATATCATCAGATGGTTACCTGCAAATTATAACTATAACTATAGGGGTTAGGAACCTTAATTACTCACCAGGCGCAGCTCTTTGAATGAACTGGTGAGAAGAGTTAGAGAGGCCACATATGCAGGGTCTTGTAAAAGGAGAGGGGTCAGACTGAGCCCCGACCAAAGGCCTGGCGGAACAGCTCCATCTTGCAGGCCCTGCAGAAAGATGTCAAGTCCCTCTTGCAACCGAGCGTTCCACCAGACTGGGTTGAGGCCAGCCTAACCTCCTTGAGACCCGGGGCCTCCAAGATGTTATTGTTTGAGGATAGTAAAGTCCTCCGCGGGGCATACCAGGAGAGACGGTCCCGTAGGTACGAGGGTCCCAGGTTGACCGTGGGGAAGTGTCTTAGCTTCTGTAGTAAAGGTGCCTGTGGATATTAAAATACAACTTACACAACAGAAAACAATATTTAGAATGTATTGAACCCTGTTATGTTTATTTAGAAAAGGATTGTGTAAGACAGCATGCTATGGAGATGTAATAAGGATAATGCTTCTTTGGAACACGTGTTTTTACAATGTCCTATGCTTACTAAGTTTTGGGAGAAAGTATTGGATTCTAGAAACATGACTGAGTAGAAAAAGTTAACATTTTCAGAGGAAATTATTATTTTGAATTACATACCTACTATATGGAATTTGACAACTGGACAACATAAATGGATTCTTTGTGCCCTTTCTATGGCCAAATCTATGGCCCCCTTCAGTCAATGGACTGAAAAGATGACAACTAATGAATGGATTGCTTACAGGCGTAGACTTCATATGGACAAGTATAATGATATTTTAAGTGTGTTTATAAAAAATATTGTCAACTATAAATAACTGTATGTGTATTTGGATAATAATAATGTAATAATAATATTGGAGAATATTAATATTGAATAATAATAATAATAATAATAATAATAATAATAATAATAATAATACTGTAGTGTGGCATGGTGGCTGCTGTGTGTAAGGGGTTGGGATCCTGGGGAGCTTGTGGGTGGCACAGAGGTTCCGGGTTGATTTGGGTGTTGCATGAGGGTGGAGCTCAACAACTTTGGTCTACCCCAGGTGCTGGCAGGGGTTGCTACGCCACTGCTAAAATTCAGTCCAGACCAGATGGAAGTGGTTCTAGCTGGGGGTTCAGTGGGTCAGCTAGTAGGGGATGCCCTTGCTATTGGGATTGGAGCTGGCCTTGCCTCTGGAACTGCTCTCACTCTGGGGTATCCAGGTGACAGCTGGGGCCCTATGTGCCCATTACCAGACTTTGCTGGAAATGCACAGCTCTGGTTGATA
This sequence comes from Lacerta agilis, assembly GCF_009819535.1. Classification (NCBI taxonomy): domain Eukaryota; kingdom Metazoa; phylum Chordata; class Lepidosauria; order Squamata; family Lacertidae; genus Lacerta; species Lacerta agilis. The sequence continues at coordinate 436,339 of NC_046320.1, forward strand.
TCATTCCTGCCGGTGGCAGTGGGATCAGGCTACCTGAGATCAGATTGCCCATGAAGATGGTCTGGGAACAAGTGCTGAGCCAAGCCTATCTTTCTCCTTTATTTGGTAATCACTTGAGGGGCTGGTGAGTTTGCACTGAGAGCAGGAACAAAATTTGAAGATTTGTTATTTCTTATTTTGAAGGCTGAGGAAGGGAGAAAAACTGCACAGCTTTCTGTTCTCCCTCTCAGCAGCTGAAGGACAAAGAAAGAGTGGGCAAAGGGTTCTTTCCAAGATTTTAATACTTAGATTTCTGCAGCACATATGCCCTTTGGGAATGGGTATTGGTAATAGTGGATTGGATCCTTCCAGGTATTTGGTCTCTGAGCCACATAGAACTTTCTAGGCCAAAGTCAGCCCAGTACCAATGAGGCAGCCAGTACTGATCTTTAAGAATAGGTGTCACATCGCCCCACCTTGGGCTGCCCATCAACAGCAAATGAATAGAGCAGCTGAGAAAAGGTTGGGAGGGGGGATAATGGGAAAGACATCTGTCACCATACATTAAAAGGAAAAAAAAGAATAGAAAACATAGGTTCTAGGTAGGAATGCAGAAGAAATTGGATTCATTTTTCATTTAAAGATGCACCTACCAAATTCACACTTTCCAAAACAATCTGTAACCTAAAATGCAGCCATCTTTGGAAAGGTCCGCTTTTCTGAACCTTGCAATGCAGAACTCTAGACAAGTAACACACACAAAATGCATATACTAGGGCAAACTGTGCCTAAAAATGCAGATGTTGGTGAAAAATATCATACAAAAATGTATTATATGGGGAGGAGGAATTGCTTTTCAGCAATCTGCACGTTTGACAAAATTGCATACAAATATGTGTATACAGTGGTACTCCGCAAGACGAATGCCTCGCACAACGAAAAACTCGCAAAACGAAAGGGTTTTGCGAGTTTTTAGTTGACTCGCGAGACGAATTCGTCTATGCCTGTTTTTCGCAAGACGAATTCGTCTGGCGAGGTACCACTGTAAGCCGGCTTACCTTTTCGCTGCGGTCGGGAGGGGTGTTGTCCGCGTCCGCCATTTTGGATCGACTGCGCATGTCTGCGCATGTCCAGACATGCGCAGTCGATCCAAAATGGCAGACGCGGACAACACCCCTCCCGACCGCAGCGAAAAGGTAAGCCCTCCTGGAGCCGCGCGCTGCCGCGTTGCCGGTCGGAAGGGGGCCGTGGGATCGTGCCCGATGTTGGGCATGATCCCACGGCCCCCTCCCTCCATCCCGGAGCCGCGCTGCCGCGTTTTAAGACTGCAACAATCGCTGCAGTCTTAAAACGCGGCAGCGGGGAGCTCCGATGCCGGTCGGGAGGGGGCCGTGGGATCGTGCCCGATGTTGGGCATGATCCCACGGCCCCCTCCCTCCATCCTGGAGCCGCGCTGCCGCGTTTTAAGACTGTAAGATCTCTCACTGTAAGCCGAATTTCAATAGAATTTGCAAATCAATCGTTCTCAGTACTTACAGAGTCCTTCTTTTGTAATCCAAATTAGGGAAAAGCAAAGCGCTCATCTCCGTCAGCCTCCGCCGCTTCGTGTTTTCAGGCAATTGATAGGTCTTCAGAGCCGTGCCAGAGCCCCGCTCGCTTGAGCAGACCTTACTAGGTCTCCTCAAGAGCTAGGAAAGCACTTCTGGCTCCCGCTAGACCCCAAGTCCTCAGCACGCTTTTCCTGAGGTTTAAACGGAGCCCACGGTGCAGTTGTGGTCACTCCTGGCCCAAAAACACCGGACCCCCCTCGGAACTGAGAGAGGACCCGACTGAATCGGAATGGCGCTCCACCGGAAGTCCTGCTCAGCAAAGCTCGTCTTTCCCCTGCAACAACTCCTTTTGAATGATAGGGTGATATTTCACCCTAGCCTTTACTGGAATGTGCGGGGCAGTGGGGTATGCGAGGAGGAGAAGGAAGGAGAGGGGAAGGGGGCAGTTCCCCTTCCTTAACAGCAAGTGGGGTCAGCTCTTGCAAGCTAGCTGCTATGGAGGGTGGCAGGGAGGGGACAGTGCCATTTCAGGAAAATATTTGTTCCGTGCATAGGGATCTACACAAAAGGCTTATTCAAGGAGCTGGAAGGAGGAACAAGAAGGACTTTCCTTGGTGTTTATACAGAGGTCCTCCTCTGATCGTGGGTGGAGAATTTGTGCACAAACGCAACCAAGGTTTTATCTCCGCTGTTTTGTCTTCACCTGGTTTGGAGCCGGGGGCTGCAGCATGGATAGGTCCAACCAGACCCCGGGGCTCATCCACTGTTTACTCTCGAGTAATCACACTGGGCTTGGTTGAGCCACAGGGGTTTTAGGACTGCAGCAGTAGAGCTCGATCTTAATCGCATACTTATACAGTGGTATCTCTGGTTATGTACTTAATTCGTTCCGGAGGTCCGTTCTTAATCTGAAACTGTTCTTAACCTGAAGCACCACTTTAGCTAATGGGGCCTCCCGTTGCCGCTGTGCCGCCAGAGCATGATTTCTGTTCTTATCCTGAAGCAAAGTTTTTAACCTGAAGCGTTATTTCTGGGTTAGTGGAGTATGTAGCCTGAAGCGTATGTAACCCGAGGTACCACTGTATTGGATAGTGACAGGGTTGTCTTTACCCAGGGGTGCACTGGGCGGATCTTTGCACCTTGGCGGCGCATATGCTAAAGATGGCCCTGTGTGTGGGCAAAGAAAGATGCAAACTGTGGGAGAGGCGAGGTATCATTGGGCCATCTACTCAGTATTGTCTACACTGCTGGCAGGTTTCCAGTCAGGATTCTCTTCCAGCCTGACCTGGACATGCCAAGGATAGAACCTGGGATCTTCTGCATAAAAAAGCAAGACACTCTTCCACTGAGCTCCAGTATATCTTCTAGCACCAGAATGGAATAGGACTCTACAGTCTCATTTCCTGCTGCCTCCCCTCTCAAGTCATTCTTTCCCCATCCTAATATTTTCACCAACACCCCCCCCAAAGACTATAATTTCTCTCTCAAAATACAAACAGACCAAACCCAGTGTTGCTTTGGATACCCAATAATGCTTCAGTGTGGCAGGTTGATCTACATGCATATATCATACACCCTTTTTAGTAGGCTGCCTTTCCATAGTTCAAGCCCAAGGCAGCTTACAACATGAAAAAATACAGAATTACAAAAATAGTTATAAGCAATAAATAAAACATCAAAAATACTCAACCAAATTGAACAATTTCTACATAAATCACAGTAAGATCTAAAATAAAGATTAATATCAATAACAGCAACAAGCCCCTTCCTGCAACAAACCCCTCTGAACAACACCCCAATCCAAGGTTCTCTTCAGCATCCTCAGCTTTTGTTGCTTGAGTCAGTCCTGGCCCTGCCCTCCCAGGCCAGTTGGAAAAAGGCCTGCTGAGCAACAGCCAAGGAGGTTTAGCTCAGTGGTTCCCAACTGGTGGTCCACGGACCCCACTCAGGGAGTTCATTCACATAACAAAAACGAACATAGATGTGTATATCAAAAATTTCAAGAGTAGGAAGTCCATGGCTTGGATTTTGAAAAAACGGGGGTGGGTGGGGGTATGCAGTACTTAGCTAATTGGGAGTCACTGGTCTAGATGGACCCAGGACCTATAAATTTCTGGTTCTTTTGTGTTTCAGAAGCTTAGATGAAAAGCATTTCTATCACTGGAATAATCTGAGGAGTTTATTGTTTATTGGATTTCCCCGGCTTGCTTTGGAGGAAACGTAATGTAACCGTGTATAAATGCCAGCAATAAAAATAGAGGTGAGTCAAGGACAAGCCATTCTTTGCTCAACAACTCCACAAAGTATGTGTTTCTTCTGGCCCATGTTACCACAGCCCTCAGATTCAATGCTGCAGCATCTCTGTGGAGTGCAAGGTGTCGTTACCACGATGACTCATTTGCATATTGTTCAGTTTTCTTGAACCTCAAGAGAGCGTCTAGTAAAGAGCAAGGGAGGCATGTGTCGGGATAGTTCAGTCAGTAGAAAACGAGACTCAGGGTTGTGCGGAGGGTTGGACTAGATTATAACGATCGCTGGCAGGCAAGCAGCCTGATAAGCAGCAATGACTCTCTGTCAGTTTTAAATAAATTTAATTACAAGAAGAAGAAGAAGAAGAAGAAGAAGAAGAAGAAGAAGAAGAAGAAGAAGAAGAAGAAGAAGAAGAAGAAGAGTTTGGATTTGATATCCCGCTTTTCACTACCCGAAGGAGTCTCAAAGCGGCTAACATTCTCCTTTCCCTTCCTCCCCCACAACAAACACTCTGTGAGGTGAGTGGGGCTGAGAGACTTCAGAGAAGTGTGACTAGCCCAAGGTCACCCAGCAGCTGCATGTGGAGGAGTGGAGACGCGAACCCGGTTCCCCAGATAACGAGTCTGCCGCTCTTAACCACTACACCACACTGAAGAAACACATCCTCCCGCCTACTCTCATTAACAGTAGTTGCTCAGTCTGACTCATTGTCCCTCCCCCAACAGGAAGAATGCCAAAATCCTTCCTTTCTTCTCCTTCCCTTCCTTTGTTCTCTGAGCTTCTCCAGTCTCCTCATACGGGGACTAAACAGCTGGCCTGTCTCCTCCCCACTCCCCAAAGACACAGCCTCAGACTCTGGCTTATCTGATGGTTGCCTGGCAATGCTCAGACCAACTTCCAACTCTTCCTCTCCTTAGGACCTAACAGCTTTTTCCCTGGGAAACTAAACTCTGACAAACAGGTCTCAGCTGCAGTTGGCTCCTTGCTCGCTTAGCTCAGTTTCTGAGGCCAACTCTTCCACTGCACTCTGGGGGACCACGTTCCTGACACCGACCCTCTTCGCCCCTTCCAACTCTGTGATTCTATGATTCGCAAGCCACCTTGAGAATCTGTGATTGTCTGGCTATGCTGTTGCAGTTGGCTAGGTCTGCATTGGCCTTGATGACGATGTTCTACCTCCATGGCCAGAGAAAGTGGCTCTGAATGCTTGCTGGCAATTGCAAATGAGGAGAGTGCTGTTACACCAAGCAGAGGCATAGCATCATGGGCGTACCCAAGGGGGGGCAGGAGGGGTCACCTGCCCCCCCAGAAGCAAAAAATAATAATAATTAAATGGTTATCGGCAGCCTAAAAGGAAAAAAAGCTCTCCTAAAAAGCTCACCTACCGTTCTTTCTCCCCCTCCCAAAATCTAAATAACAATTGAGCTCTGCCGACCGGCAGCCGGCCACTGCATGTGTGTGTGTGTGTGTTGCGCCGGCTGATCATTACAAAGGAGCTTTGGAAACAGTTCCCTTGCATGGTGAGTTGCGATGGCTGAGGATCCTAGGAAACTGAGTTTTTCAGCCATTTGGGGGCTTTCTGTTGGGGGGGGGAGTTTTTCTGTTTTTTGAAGCTGTTTTTGTTTGCTGTTTACATAATATGGTCAGTAATCTAAAAATGAACTGAACCCCTAAAAAATGGGGCATTCCTCATCCCCAAAAAAGGTCTACAACTTTGAGCTGAACCCCCCCAAAACGGGGGTAGATCACTGCTGAAAGTAGATCACAGTCTCTTGGGAGTTGGCCACCCCTGGTATAAGACATGTAACTAGAATAAAAAATTTAAAAAATGTCAAGCAAATAATTGTAATAACTACCGTAATAAAATTATATATAATTTTCCTAAAATTTTGGTTTCATTCGCCTTTCCGTGCTGAGAAGTCACAACCTGAACGACCATGGCTTGCCCCCCCCCCCAGTTTTGATCCTGGGTATGCCCTTGCATAGCATGGGTGGGGTGAGGGGGCTGTTGCCCCCGGCCCAGTTTTTTCCAGGGCACCTTTTGCTGCTCACGCTGCCCCTGCCAGCCCCACACTGCTTTGCGAGTCCAATCCCACATCCCAGCCTCACAAAGCAGTGGAACATCAGGAGGATGCAACAGGCCTGCACTCTTCCAATCATACCTGAACCAGGAGTTTTCTCATGTTTGGGAAACATGATGCTGGATTCTTCAGGTCTTCACCCTATCCAGCAGGACTCTTCTTATTAGCATCTTTGAACATGAATTGATGCAAACAAAAAACAAAAAACCTGCACCCTGTGTGCATGTACACATTCCTCTGAGAATTAACACCAACCTGAGAGTCTGTTGTTGTTAGGGATGGGCAAATATGTCCTGGAGAGCTGTTGCCCATCTACACATGTACTGAGCTAGAAGGGCCAGTGGTCTGACACATAAAAACATAGAATTGTAGATTGGAAGGGACTAGGGGTGCCAATGAACTCCTGACTCAGGCTCACAGAATATATTTGGGTGCTCATAAAGCCAGACCCCAAATTTGAGGCTTTCTGGATTCCCAGCAGTTTCTCATATCTCCCATGATCAATGTCCTAAATACCAAAGAATGAGTCTGCACAGGCAAAGTGAAATAATTAGTTACTTGCTCCATTTGGATTGACTGACTAAATATTACTTTTCACTCGAGTTCAGAAGTTAAACTTGCTTACACATGCATGTGGATATTTCCATATACTTAAGGCTGCCACCCCCTGCATGTTTTCATGAGAATAAGCTACCTGGAATGTAGTGAGACTTGCTTTTGAGCAAGCATGCATAGGCTCCAGGTGTTTGCTCAGCATGAGTGAGTGGTTGGGTTTAAGCATACATGGATCCTGACCCTATGATTTAGACATAAGTCCTGCTGTGGTCAGTGCCCCTTACCTCCAAGTAAAAGTAGGTAAGATTGCAGCCTATCCACTTCTGCCCCACCCCCTGCACCTTTGGTGCTAAATCAATAATTGAATTCCACATGAGTTTGAAGCAACTCTAGTGAGTTTACATTGTTCTTTCCAGTAATTGAGTTCCTCTCCCAGTGTGGCTACTTTAATTTAATTAGAAGTGGTAAATTAAGAACTCAATGAGCGGGGTGTGAATGTAACTTATTTATTCGGTAAAATAAATGAACACTTCAGCAGTGACAGAAAAAATCATACCGGGTCCTTTAGGTTGCATTTCCAACAGATCTCAGAGAGGGGGTGGGGGTGACAGATTCAGAAGTGGAATCTGCATAAACTCTGGTTGAGATTAGAATTGCTTGATAAGTTGAATTTTGGTGAATTTTGATGTGTGCTGATCTGATTTGCACCTTTCAGACTAACATACCAACTGAAACATACCGGTAATTATCCTTCAGATTTTGCACTTTCTCAAATTTTGTGATACACGTCTCAGCTTTAAAAAAGTACAAAAATACATAGCAAATTTGCATTTTAGGATAAAACATGCTTAGACAAGTTTTCATATTTTTTTAAAAAAAATCATTTTGTTTTTCAAAAAATCCTAATGACAGATTAACATGGAAACGGGACAGAACAGACTTATGAATGAACAAATGTGAAATTGATCACATATAGTCTGATCCACCCATCCCTAGTTGTAGCCAATGGCATCTGTCTTCTTGGCAGACCATGGAAGAGGGCGCCTTTAGGGGCAAAGGCAAGCCATTGGAGAGCTGCAGTGCCTGGTGTGCCTGGTGTGGCAGGCGAAACATGTTTTATTGCATGTGGGACAAATGAAGGCATCCAGTTTTGCTGCCACAGGTATGCCACCTTCTGCAAAGGATTCTCATGCTGTGGGGTCCATGTTGCCAGCCTTCATGTCACATTTGCAGATATCTTTGTGACACAGAATTGGTCTGCCAATGGGCCTCATGCTGGAAGCCATCTCCCCGGAGAGCACACCCATGGGCATCTTGCCATTTCCCATTCTGTGTAGATGACCAAGCCAGTGCAGATGTCACTGAGGCTGAAGGGTGAACATGCTGGTGGTGTGGGCTTGGGGGAGCACATCTTTGCTTGGAATACCATCCTGCTGTGTGATGCCCCACCTTCAGTTCCACAATAAGCACTGGTGATTCTCTCACCTTTTCACAAAGGGAAGTTTGCCTGGAAAAGTTGGAGGAAATGGAAGGAGGATGGAAATGAGATACAGTTCACATTTGAAGGTGAACCTGCCTCATTTGCACTACCGTTATCCAAAACAAGACACCAAGCCAAGCACAACCACCCTGTTCTTCTTCATTTTTCAGCCAAGTAATGTGTAGAAAAATGGACACACTGGTGTAAAATGCTCTTTAAAATGCACATATCAGTGGAAATATATCGCTGCCCAGGGCTCCTTTGGGAGGAAGGGCGTGATATGCATTTTATTAAATACAAAAAATACAGAAGTGAACTGTATTACAGAAAACTAGTTCATTGGATACCCATGAATTCTAGCATTACAAGAGAGGGAGAAAAGCCTCTCTGTCCACCTTCTGAATGCCATGAGTAATTTTATCAACTTCTATTGTATCTACGTGTGTTGCCGCCTTTTTGTGAGTGAGGCCAGTGCTTCATCTGATGGATGTTCTTCAAGCTCTCAAGCAGAGATATTTCCCAGCCCTCCTGGCTCAGTTTCATTTTAACTGAAGATGCCAGGAATCAAAACTGGGTTCCATGGGTAGGCAAACTAAGGCCAGGGGTGGAGCAAGGGGGTCTGTTGAGGCACCCCGCCCCATGTGCCACCCTGGAGGGGGTGACACTCAGCCCCCCCCCCCTGCGATGCCAAAGCTGAGCCCTGCCACCTGGTAAAAAGCGTGTGCCGACGGCTTGCTCACAAAACTGCTTGGTGCGTGCTTTCCTTTTTCTGGCTGGGGTGGAGGCGAGGAAGTAGCAAAGCGTGTGCTGAGCAGGTTTGTGAGCAAACCGTGGAGTGAGGCTGCCTCGCTCCGCGGCTTGCTTGCGGCTTGCTGGCGCCACTGCTCCATAGTGCGCATGTGCAGCGTCCCTATGTAGCCCCCAGGTTTGCCACTCCAGGTGGCCAAGCAGCTTCCTTCACCGCTGACTAAGGCCCAGGGGTTAGATCCGGCCCAATCACCTTCTAAATCCAGCCTGCAGACAGTCTGGGAATCAGCGTGTATTTACATGAGTAGAATGTGTGCTTTTATTTAAAATGGATCTCTAAGTTATTTGTGGGGCATAGGAATTCGTTCTTTTTTTCCTTCAAAATATAGCCCGGCCCCCCACAAGGTCTGAGGGACAGTGGACCGGCCCCCTGCTGAAAATGTTTGCTGACCCCTGCTCTATACACAAAGCCTGGACCCAATTGCTGAGGCTCCCCACCCCTCTTCCTCAGAGCCATCCCTTTTAGGAGCTTTCATCAGAGCCTTTTTCAGCTGGAGGGCCACATTCCCTCATAGAAAGCCTTCTGGGGGGCCACATACCAGTGCCAGGTAGCGCTGGAGGTGAAAACGGGCTGGGTCAGGGAATGTGACCCTTTTCTTTTACAGTTGCCAATATTCCAATACTGTCATAGCTCAAGGCGTGTGAGGAGAGCAAGGAGCCGGACCAAGGAAGGCTGTGGCATTGGGGATAGTCCCAAGGGCCAGGTAAGGAGACAAAGAGGGCCACTTCCAGCCCTCAAGCCTAAAACCCCTGGATTTGTCTGAGATACTTCTTTCCCCCACCGTTTCCAGTGATGTGGTGGCTCGAGAGTAAGACATGGTCTATGGCAGGGGTGTCAAACTCAAATTCATCGGGGGCCGCATCAGCAGTTTGGTCACCCTCAAAGGGCCGGTTGTATCTGTAGGACTATGTGTCCACTCTTTATTATCATAAATTATTGTCACTGCATTCAATTATTACTGTTTTTTGTAATAATGTAAGTAATAACCAGCTCTGAAAGCAGAAACATAGTCAGAATAATGGCAAGTAGATATTCAAATGTACAATTATTGTACAATTTATTGAAAAATGATTTTTGGTAACAGACAGTAATTTTTTTTTAAACATACAGTTGCTCATGGTCAGGGGTCAAGCTTTGTGCAGGGGGAAGAGTGCATGGCTCTGAGAAAATCCACCCGTGCCCATTGTAAGAAATGAAAGGGTGCCCCTTGGCATGTGCAGAGGGCTGACTGCTCATCAGGATATGGCAAGGAGGAAACAAAGGCCAATGCCTCCTTGAGTCAGCTTCTCATGTGCACTCAACCTGGTCGGGGTGTGTGTGGACTGGGGAGAGGGAGTCGAGTAGTGCCAGGCCCTCCAGCCCTCTTCAATCAGAGCCCTGCAGAGCCAGTTGCTGCGGGCTGCCAAAATGCAGGCAATCTCTGGACCCCTGGAGGGCTGCAGTGGTGCTTCAGGCCTCCTCTTTGCACCCCCTGCCTCCGCGACACCCCAAAAGGCACCTCAGTAGTGGCAGCACTTTTGGGGGAGTGCCCACACACAAGCAGACACTTCATTCATGACACAATCCCCTCCTCAATACAGTCTCTCCAACCCCCCCACCCCCAGTGGGTTCTTAATTTATTCCCCACATATTGAAATAGAGCAGAATCCACGGGGGGGGGGGGGTTATCCTGTGTAAATTCTTGGGAAGGTTGGGCCAGGGTACGACTTAGTGTCAGGTGGGAGGGGGTAGCTACCCCCTCCCCAATTAGTAATTGCTTTGTTAATGATTATTATTTTTTTGCATTTTCAATGTGCTACTTTTATATGCTGCTCTGCAGCAGAAGCAGAATGTTTTTTGTCTTTTATTTTTTTAACGAAGCTTTGAGCAAATCTCGCTTCTTTGCAGAACTACAGGAGTTAACCCAACAATCAGGACCAGCCAGCCCTGATTGCGTCGGTCCCCCCTCCACCCTCTCACATACACTCTCCTATAAAAAAAGACTCTGCTCATGTCCTCTGTTATTTCGGGGGCACGCACTCTGCACATGCTCTGCGGCTTCCTCTTATTTGCTCTCCTATGTTTTGAGAGCTGTTCTCTACACATGCTCCGGGGCAGTCATTTTTTTTCTTTCACTGATTTGGAAACACTGGGGCATTTTTACTTACTTTGCCTCTGTGTTTCGGGAAGCACACTCTGCACGTGCTCTGGGACACCCTGTTCTTTCCGATTGCTCTCGATGCATTGTTGGGTTGAATGAGACTCTGCTCATTCTCAGAAGCATTCAGGGTCCAAGAAGCCACGACCACCGGGCGGGGGGGGGCGTGGAGCTTGTGGGGGATCCTCTTTCTGTATCCCCCCCCCCGGTTTTGCTCTGTTTCTGTCTGAGCAGACCTGATCCCTTCCTCCTTCCAATCCCCGCCCTCCCTCCGGTGGCGAGACGCAGCTGCATTTTGCATACGCCGAGGCAACGAAGCACGAGGAGTGTGACTGCCTGTTGCTCTGCCGGCCCACGCTTTGCAAAGTCCCTTCCGCTTCCTGCTGGGCTGGGACCTGGGCGGAACAGGGTGGGCCAGCAAGGAGGGGCCGCTGTGCAAGGTTTTTTGAGCTGGCTCTGGCTGCGTCGCTGATCGCGGGGGTGGGGCCAGCTCTGAGAGTGTCACCCCCCTTCCCAGCCAGGGAAAGCTGCCGGATGAGAGAGCCTGAGAGCAAAAAGCTGAGGCTGAGCAAGGTTTTGAGCTGGCTCTGGCTGTGTCGCTGATCGCGGGGGTGGCGCCAGCTCCGAGAGTGTCACCCCCCCCCCCCAGGGGAAAGCTAGCTGAGCTGGGTGAGAGCCTGAGAGAGCAGCGGCCGCCGGCCGATATAAGGCTAGCCACCTGTCGTACATTGGGCTCACGGATCACGGCGGGGGTGGGGCCGCCCGCCGTGTCACCCTCCCAGGGGTGGAACAGGGGGCGTGCCGCCGCCCCCCATAGCGACGCCCCTGTCGATGAGCCCGCAGCAGCTCCACCAGCAGCAGCAGCCAAGGAGGGAAACTGCTGCGGTCTGCTGCTGTGCCTGCGCCTGCGCCTGCCTCAGCCTCCGGAGGGCGGGGCGCCGGCCAGCTGGAGAAGTGGGCGGGCGCAGGCGGGCCAGGAGCGCGGTGCAGCGCAGCAAGCGCAGCTCAGGCGGTGGGCCAGCAGCGCAGCGCGGCGCCCCACCATTTCCGCGCCATTTCCGCGCCCTAGGCGGCCACCTAGTCTGCCTAAATGGCAGCGCCGGCCCTGGCTACACGGGCCACATGACGAGGTCTAGCGGGCCAGATTAGGCCCACAGGCCTTGTGTTTGACACCCGTGGTCTATGGGTTATGGAGCACCTCAAGATATTTGATCTGCAGCTGCTTTTGTAGCAGAAGCTGGGTTTTCCTTGCTTTCCACCTTCCTTTCCCTTCTTCATCCCCTAAACCACCCCCTCTGCACAACCTCTAGCAAGGCGGGGGGTTTGTCTTGTTTTGCTTCACTGACTTTACAGCAATTATCTCCCTGGAAGTCCCAGGTTTACATTGCACAAATTGATAACTCTCGCCACTGCTTTTCTTAAAACAATTAGTGCATGCAATTATTTCCCTTCTGTTTGGCTACTTGTTCAGCTTGAAAAGTTGCCTTTTGGGCTCCATGCTACGACTAAAGGGGAATTGGCGGCGGCGGGGGGGGGGGTTGTTCTCAAGGAAATTCTCTTAAATATTCTTTCCAATGCATCCGTGTTAAACATAGTGGGTTGTACCCAATTTTAGTCCTTGCTGCGATGGAGGATAGAAAGGGGTACAGTACATGAGAATTTGTAGAAGCCAGGCTAACATCTACATCCATTGCTCTGCCCTATGCCCCCCCCCATTGCCAAGAAAAAAATGAGACCCTCAAGCTAAGATCTGTTCTTCCCCGCTGGGAGTTAAGTTCTATTCCAGTCAGTCAGATTAACTTCAGAGTAGATATCTATCAAATTGCACTGCAGTACAGTTTTCTTTTAATGAAAATGTCTTATGAATTGTTTTACCTCTATTTTAAAAAAATTCTGCTTGGCTTAAGGAAAAAACAAACAACCAAAAATAAAACTGTGATTTATAGTTTTATTGTAAATTCTCTTGAGTCTTCTTTTTCACAGAAAGGTGGGATATAAATGGCATACTCTCTCTCTCTCTCTCTCTGTGTGTGTGGGTGTGTGTGTGTGGATTTGCCATAGCTTCTCAGAAATTCAGGAAAAATGTTTGCTGAAGTTTATTTGAGCACTTGGGAATATGTGGTGTGATGCACAATTCACTCTTGGCCATTGAATGGGGAAAGGCCCTTGTCAATTAGAATTCCTAGTATTCCATAAAGGCTCTTCACAAGGGCTGATAATGTGTGTAAGTTTTATATTTGGATTATGGTTTTTTTCTTCTTTTTCTAATTTTTATTTATGATTTTCAATTTTATACATTTCAATAATTTTACAATCATTTTAACATTTCAAAACTTGAGGTCCTTCCCCCTCTTTCTGTGGTTCCTTAAATTTATTTTTATATATATTATGCATATTCCAAATTAACTTAATTTTATTTATTCATCTGCTTTAAATGTATACTCTTATAAAACTGTAGCTTATTACAATAATCCTACCAATGTTCTTATATGTTTACAATTTATTTGAAAATATTCAATGAGCCATTTCCATTCTTTTATAAAAAGTTTGTTATCTTGATTTCTTATTTTTCCGGTAATTTTCGCCATTTCAGCATATTCCATAAGTTTTTGTATCCATTCTTCTTTCGTCAGGACTTCTTCTTTCCATTTTTGGGCAAAGGGATTATGATTTGTCTGAGGACTGTAGCAGTTGGAATAATGAATCATGGTGACAAGGAAACATTTGACATATTGATATTAAAGTAGACATGTGTAATATGTAAACTGAGACTAATAAAATGACAATTGACCATGGAGGACGACCGTAACTGTTGAAACTTGTGTGGTTGTCTGTTATACATGAGTATCTGTTCCGAAGAAAATCATGCCTATTGATTTGTCTAAGAAGGGCCTCTGATGGCTGGTGGTTTTACATGCAGTAATTTTTGTATATTTATTTTGGAGTGGATTATTCACTGAGCAGCTGGAGATTCAGGATAGATAAAATAAAATATTTCTTTGTGTCACACTGTGTCACTGCTCACTTGCACAGGGGGCAATGATGGCCACCATATTCGGTGGCTTTCAAAGAGGATTCGTGATATTCACAGAGAGAGGAGAGGGCTGTCAGTGGCTCTGCTCTTGGAAACCACAGAAGAGGAGAGGGCAACCCAGTCAGATGGGTGGGGTACAAATAATAATAATATTATATTATTATTATTATTATTATTATTATTATTATTATTATTATTATTATTATTATTATTATTATTTCCCGAATCCTGCTTGCAGGTCTGCCATTGGGGTATTTGGTTAGCCACTGTGAGAACAAGATGCTGAACTAGATGGACCATTGGCCTGATGGAGCAGGCTCTTCTTACCCATGCTCACAACATTTGTTGCATATCACCTTATAACAAAGGCAACAGTGTTAACAATTTGTCTTAACTGGTTTTAAGTATTTTTAAGTTGCTGTAGCCTGACCTAGGTCCTCATGGTGAAGCCCCTTACCTGAAGCTCCTGCCCCTCCTCCCAAAAAAACCTGGAACCAACTTTGAGTTTTGTACCACGAAGCACCACAGAAAAGGCCCTGTCTGCCATGCTCCTCTGCCTAAACAACCCAACAACACACACACACTAGGCACACCAGGCACTGTAACTCTCCAACACCTGGATGGAGAGCAGGGTGTGGGTCAGCTAAGCATTTGTGTGCTTAGAACGTAGCTTAGACTTGTATCCATTGCTCCACCCACTTTTGCCTCTGGCCCCACCCACCACTGGAAAGGTCACCACAAGAGAATGCTGCCCTTAGCTGAAAAATGGTTCCAACCTTCTGAAGCAGAGCCTCTCAGAAAGATCACAGAACCTCATCTTGGTGTAGGCAGTCCTTCAAATAACACTTAGATTCCGTCAGGGAGGATTTGGAGGAGCAATAGACAGAGGAGGTGGAGCAGGGGCTCAGGGATGCTGAAGAGCCCCACAACTGCCCAGAGACAGAGGAAGTGGAAGAGGGGGCGGAGAGTAGCCAGGTGGAGCAGGGGCTCAGGGATGCTGGGGAGCCCTGCAACCAGAGGCTCCGGAGGGAATCTCAGACTCAGGAAGAAGGAAGGCTTTCAAATCAGCACAGACAAGGAGGGAAATGAAGCATAAGGATCAAAGACGTCTCGCGTGATTCCCACACCTACTTTGTCAGCGTGGTAATTGTAGGAAGCCACTCCCCGAATCTGACTCAATGGGTTTGGACACATAATTCTGAACTGTAGCTGTTTCTTGTATATATGGAATAAAGACTCTAAATACCAAGCTGACTGTGCTGGGGTGTTACTGCAAAGGGGAAACACCACCTTTACAGATTCATACCTGGGCGTGGCCCCTTTAAACCCAGCAGTTCTGCTCTGAGAAGAAGCCTGAGGTATCAATCTTGTTACAGGTCTACATAGGCTTGTGGCTGCCTCTAGACTATGGCTGGTGAAACACACCCAACCCTGGCATGTGGGTTTGCTTTTCCTCCAGGTGGACTGGCTGGAGGTCCTGACCATGTGCAGCCTGTCCCCGGATGCTTTACATCTGTGTGGGCTTCACAAGAAGCTTCCTTATACAGTGGTACCTCCGGTTACGAATGGGATCCATTCCAGAGGCCCAGCCATATCCCGAAAACTTCACAACCAGAGGCGCCCTTCTGTGCACGCGAACAGCGCGATAGAGTGCTTCTGCACATGCACGCACAGTGAAACCCAGAAATATACACTTCTGGGGGTGCCACATTCGCAACCTGTGGATTACATTACCCGAAGGTAACATAACCCGAGGGTCCACTGTACATTAGTTCGTGTATCTCAGAATTGTCAATACTGACTGGTAGAAGCTCTCCAGGATTACAGACAGAGGACATTCATGTCCTACCTGGAGATGCCAGGGATTGAAGTCGGGCCTTCTGCATGAAAAATTGATGCTCTACTACTGAACTATGGACCTTCCTGGAACAGGACAGCTCTTCGCATGCCAATATTGAATATTCAGCAAACCTTGACCCAAGGCAGCAGCCAGGGAGAGCACTCCCATGTAGTTGTGATAGCATCTCAGAAATGAGTCTAGTGCAATTAAGACCGATTTGCAGGTTGAAAGGCAGGCATTCCTAGAGGTAATCTTCCTCTTAAACCAATCACAGCAAGAGGACCCTTCAGGGCTTTGGGCTGTGAGCAATCAAGCAGTACTTTAAGCACTTAAAATAGTTTTATTTCAAACACAACAATGACAGTAGAGATGATGCCTCCGTGCACTTGTGCAGAATGGTGGAAATGTTGTATGTGGCCTGAGTTAACCTTTGATTGATTGGCTTCCTGAAGAGTCTTACAAGATATTGCAGAGAAATAGCAGGGACATATTGCATAATCTACGTCAGAGCACTACCCTGGGTGAGCATCCTGCAGGATTGGTGCCTCTGCTCAACAGCTGTTGCATGGAGGCATCGATCCACAGGGACAGTTGCCTCTTGTGCTAATTTCTTAGGGGCATAAATTTTCTGCTCCCCGCTCATCCAAGTCCCAAAGCAGCTGAACCGCAGCTGCACCTCAGAAATTGCCTCAGCAGCACCCACAGCCAGGACTGCTGAGTGCCAGATCCGCCAACCAATGGCTTGGCAGAAGGGGCAGGGCCTGGAGCTGGGCTTCTGCTTCTAACCAAGGGCCTGCAGGTTCTCCCATAATGGAAGCAGCTGTCAGTTAGGCTCAGAAAGGGCAGGGACAGAACAAAACCGGGGAGCATGAGGTGGAGCTGTGTCCTCACCTGCCGCAGCTGTTTCATTTTCTCTTGTTCTGTCCTCCTCGCCTTGCGCTTATATAAAAGCAGGGAGGAGAGTGGGGAGATAATAGCTGGCAGTGGTGTCAGTGGCTGGTGAGAGTTGAGGGGATGCTTCTCTCACTTGAAACTGCCACCGCAACTAGAAAAAGGTACTCAGGGCTTTTGCTGGGGAGATACTTTGGAACTTCACGTGCCCCTGTAAGAGAGCCCGGCTCTCTTAATAAACCTGCTCCCCTTATGGAAGGATGTGTGGGGTATGTGTTTGTGTGTTGGAGTTTTTTTCACCATGGGGGGCAATACTTGCTTTCCCAAAGCACTAGCAACCCATGCTGTGCCACTGGTGCCAAATGCCCAGTTCCCTTCCTGAGCAGAGTCTGTTTGCTTCCCACAATGGAGAGACCTTCAAAGCTAGACATTTATCCTTTAGCTGTCTATCTTTTTACTATAGGACTCCAGCTGTGGTTAGATAAAGGTGATTGATAAATCCTGGTGGCTAGGATGTACACCCCCCCTCCCCTCCTGGAAAAGAGATGTCTGTGTGTCTGGGGGGAAAGAGTCTGGCTTTGGGCTGTGCTTTTCATTAATATGCCGTTGAGATCTGCCGTACATCCCCTGATGTTGGACCCTGTTCCATAATGCATTCTTGTCCCTCTCCCCTCTGTGTGTCTACAGTTTCTTCTCTCTTTCTCTCTCCCCCCCCCCATCTCCCATCCAGAGTCGGAGGGTGGGGGTAAGAGATGGTGCACCAGAAACGAAGCCTGAGTATAAAGACATTTGTATGTGTTAGAGAAGACAAGAAACCCCATGCGGGCAGCTGCCTGTACTGCTGTGTCTGATAATGGCTCCTCCACCAGAGAAAGTAGGTCAGTCTGTTTTGCAGAGTCCAAGGAGAATGCAAAAGACGGAAGCTGTTGCACTGAGCTTGCAGAGGGCTCGCCTGATCCTGGGAGAGACGTTTCTCCACCCTCGGCATCACAGATGTGGGGAGACGGGCATTATCTGAGGCTTAAGGATGCTGTACCTAAAAGGGCGAGCTCTCCCTACATGATAAAGGACAGAACTTCAGCTACCTTATCACCTGCATGCGTATTCACCCAAGACAATCACTATTTCATAACGCCTATCCCTGGTAGAAAAAATTATCCACAGTTTAGTCTTGTAAGGGAGATGCTGAGTTGGGTGCTGTTCTGAAACCTCTTCTCCCAATTGCCTGAAAGTTTCTTTCTCCTGCAGAAGAGGCTTCCACTTTTCCCTTCAGAAATGGGGTTTCTCTTACCCAAGAGACTAAGAGGTGGCCCATCTAGTCTAGCTCTCTATGCCCCTGATAGCCATCCAGATGCTCATGAGAAGCGTACCAGCAGGACCTGAGAGCAGCAGCAGCAGCAGCAGCAGCTCTATCCCCACATGGGAATCCTAGCAACTTGCTTTCAGGGCATTCTGCCTCCAAAAGAGGAGGGTCCTCATTGCTGACAAGTGGTTGTGCCTGGGTTTCCTCAATGTAATGAATCGGATCTAAGTTAAGGGATTTTCAGAAACCCATGGTGTTTTATGAGTTAATGGGCACCCCAGTTTGAGTGGCAGATATCTCATGGGAGGCGGGACATTCCGCTCTTTAAAAGGAGGGAGCAGCCGTTAGAGAAGGGGAGTGGTGACTGGAAGAAGGAGGGTGTGGGGCCAGGATAGTGGTGGGTAGGTTAGGATAGGTTGAAGGTGTGTATATGATGCTGAAAGAAAGAGTTTACACTGTTATGAAACTAAGCTTATAAATGATTACATTACTGAAACCGTTATGTTCTGAAAGGAATAAAGACTTGTTATTGTTGAGCTAAGAAAGTATCGTCAATTATTTGGTCCAGCGAGTTATGTATGCTCATGAGGAGGTGAACTCAGGGAAAGGACAAAACTGACCTGCAGGGTGATAGTTTGTGTCTTGGAGTTCCCTCAGGAGGGGCTAGCGGGCGGAAACCCTGGTATTGCCACAGAGTTGCTAAGAGGGCTTAGCTAACTGATATAGTGAGGGATCTAATGAAAGAGAGACCCCGAACTGTAGGCAAAGAAGAGTTTAACCCCTGAAGCCCAGAGTGGAGGATATAACCGGCCACGGCCGCTGGACAGAAAAACTCCCGCTACTAAGAAATTCCCAGATTATTAATAAAAGGGAATTGAAATAACAGACGGACCTCAGAGGGACAGATGGGGTGGATTGAAATTTGACCCAGAACACCTGAATAGAAATTCACTTAGTAACAAGGGGAGAGTGTGAAGTAGAGGTTCGTTGCACCCCCCTCTTCCCATCAAACTTTTATCCAGCACTTTGCAACTTTGCCATACACCCACAAAGAAGACTACAGGTACTGGAGCACAGGTGCTGACAGATGATCTGCTGTCCCATCCAGACTGACCTCCCCCCCAAAAAATCCCCTCATAATACTTTGTCTGTTAAGGGAGGTGTTTAAGGGATGTTGTAGGACTGTGTGTATCTTTTCTGTGCATGTATAAATGTGCTCCCCTATTTGTTGTTCAGTCGTGTCCGACTCTTTGTGACCCCATGGACCAGAGCATGCCAGGCACGCCTATCCTTCACTGCCTCTCGCAGTTTGGCCAAACTCATGTTAGTAGCTTCGAGAACACTGTCCAACCATCTCGTCCTCTGTCGTCCCCTTCTCCTTGTGCCCTCCATCTTTCCCAACATCAGGGTCTTTTCTAGGGAGTCTTCTCTTCTCATGAGGTGGCCAAAGTACTGGAGCCTCAACTTCAGGATCTGTCCTTCTAGTGAGCACTCGGGGCTGATTTCTTTGAGAATGGATAGGTTTGATCTTCTTGCAGTCCATGGGACTCTCAAGAGTCTCCTCCAGCACCATAATTCAAAAGCATCAATTCTTTGGCGATCAGCCTTCTTGATGGTCCAGCTCTCACTTCCGTACATTACTACTGGGAAAACCATAGCTTTAACTATACGGACCTTTGTCGGCAAGGTGATGTCTTTGCTTTTTAAGATGCTGTCTAGGTTTGTCATTGCTTTTCTCCAAAGAAGCAGGCGTCTTCTAATTTCGTGACTGCTGTCACCATCTGCAGTGATCATGGAACCCAAGAAAGTGAAATCTCTCACTGCCTCCATTTTTTCCCCTTCTATTTGCCAGGAGGTGATGGGACCAGTGGCCATGATCTTAGTTTTTTTGATGTTGAGCTTCAGACCATATTTTGCGCTCTCCTCTTTCACCCTCATTAAAAGGTTCTTTAATTCCTCCTCACTTTCTGCCATCAAGGTAGTATCATCAGCATATCTGAGGTTGTTGATATTTTTTCCGGCAATCTTAATTCCGGTTTGGGATTCATCCAGCCCAGCCTTTCGTATGATGAATTCTGCATATAAGTTAAATAAGCAAGGAGACAATATACAGCCTTGTCGTACTCCTTTCCCAATTTTGAACCAATCAGTTGTTCCATATCCAGTTCTAACTGTAGCTTCTTGTCCCACATAGAGATTTCTCAGGAGACAAATGAGGTGATCCGGCACTCCCATTTCTTTAAGAACTTGTCATAGTTTGCTGTGGTCGACACAGTCAAATGCTTTTGCGTAGTCAATGAAGCAGAAGTAGATGTTTTTCTGGAACTCTCTAGCTTTCTCCATAATCCAGCACATGTTTGCAATTTGGTCTCTGGTTCCTCTGCCCCTTTGAAATCCAGCTTGCACTGGGTGAGCAAATGTCTCCTGTTTCCCAACCCCTTATTAGTTTGTGGGTTTTTCTGCCTCAAGAAAGAAGATTCCACCTAAACATTAGGAAGAACTTCCTGACAGTAAGAGCTGGTCGACAGTGGAATTTGCTGCCAAGGAGTGTGGTGGAGTCTCCTTCTTTGGAGGTCTTTAAGCGGAGGCTTGACAGCCATCTGTCAGGAATGCTTTGATGGTGTTTCCTGCTTGGCAGGGGGTTGGACTGGATGGCCCTTGTGGTCTTTTCCAGCTCTATGATTCTATGATTCTATGAAAAGTACTTTTATATGGGGCCAGTTAAGGAAACTGGCTGCAAGCCATTGAGGGGCAGTTTCGGGGTGACATTCTAAGAAACAGGAGATGCTTTTGACCGCACATTTCATGTCTGCTGATGTTTGTGCCTTATCAGAAAAAAGCAAGCACAGTCAGGAACTAATTGTGTGTATATATCACAGGCAGGTGTATGGCTCTTTTTTAAAAAATTGATTTTCCCGTGAAAGGCTGTGCCTTGATTTTCTCCTCTCTGGTTTATTTTGCTGCAAAGTTTTACTTCAACTCCAGGCATTAACTGCTAACAAGGGAACTCATTTCTTCCTTCTGTTTACACAAAAATAAATAATAAAGACATGGGGTTGTTGTTTCACCCAGATCCCAATAGGTGCAGTTGCTTTTCTAAACCAGCAGTGGGACAAAGAGGCTGGCAGTAAGAGTGGAAGTTTTTCTGTGCCTCTTGCTGAGACATGAAGCCCATTTGCTCACTGGGTTTTGTACAGGGCTGCAAAGATGTCTGTTTAGGACAGGGATGCCCTGTCGTTTGCAGCCTGAGAGCTGCATTCTGGACCACCATGTTTGGGACCACATGCTGATAGTGTGTGGGGCCAGAGGTGAAAGTCGGTGGAGAGAAGGATGTAAAACCTACCTTTGTACAGTGGGTTGGCTAGCTTTTCTATGCCCACACTCACAAGACTATCTCTATCCTCCCCTCGGATACTCAAGATTCATGATCAGAGTCCAAGACTACCTTCCAGACAGGCAAAAACATTTGGACAGGCCAGTGAGGAGGTGGCCTTCAAAGACCCAGACCCAGAAGTCTCAAGGGGCTCCTTCTGTGCCAGCACACCAACTATGTAAACTGGAACTCGTGTGGAGTACTGTAGTAGTTAGAGTGTCAGACTTGGCCCTGGGAGACACCAGGGTTCAAATCCCCACTCAGCCATGAAGCTCACTGGGTGACCACCTCTCAGCCTGACCTACCTCTTAAGGTTGTTGTGGAGATCAAGTGAGGAGCACAAGAACAACGCATTGATCTTTGAGCTGCTTGCAGGAAAATGAATAATGACCAGTCTGGTGTGTCCTTTCTCCTGACCGCAGTCAGTTAGCAAGTCAACCTATAGGTTAAGTTTTTTCCACTGAACCCACCCCTGCCCCACCCCTGCTTTTTCCTATAGTGAGTATTGCAAAGGGTCTGGGGGGCAGGGTGGTGAGGGAGTCCTGTGAGGAATGGTTGAAAGAGCTGCAGAAGGGAAGATAAAAGGATCATCACATTTCTGAATGTGGAAGGGACCTCATCCCCGAGGAGTTGGCTCCTATGACCATGAGGGAATGCAACCCTGCAGCTGAAACAGGGTCTCCAGCTCTGCTACAATCCCTTGGTTTCTGCTTGGAGTTCAGTCAGGTGTTTGGTGCATTAGAGTGGTCTGAATCTGAGGAGGGGGTTGTAGGGGAAGGTGGCAGGTGTCAAAAAAGCTAAACACCTCCCCCCATCTGGTGCTGCATATCACAGTCTCCTTGGGCTGCTTCATCCAACTCCCATAGTCTGATCTAATTTGCCTCTTAGACACCCAGATTTCTAGTACCCTTATTACAGGCTGCTTGGAAAGGGTCAAACATCTGGTTGATTCTCCCCCAGGAGACAAGGAGTTAATTCAGGTGAACAAGCACAACTGAATCCACTGGTACTGATGTGTGGCACTATTGGGGGTGGGGGAGAAGAACTCTATCCACTTTCATAAGCTGGTTAATTAGATAGATGTTAATGAGATGTTAATTACTGTTGTGCCAGTGAATTCCACAGAACGGAGATTGTGTTTCTCCTCAAACACCCATCCTTAATTGGAAGTTGCATGTTCTTCTGTCTGCTTTGTGCTCATGATGGGATTGGGTGGCCGTGTTGGGGTAGTGGTAGAGGGTGGGGGGACATTGCTGATGCGAGGGGACCCTTGACTCAGAGCCTGTGCAGAAGGCGCTTTTTGCATCAAAGGCACCACAAGCAGGCCAGGTAGATGAGCTGGCAAGCACAGATGAAAGGGCTTGCAAATGCATTCTAAGGACTGTGGCAGATGTAATATTTCAATGCAGGCACCGACTTTGTAGTTGGTGGGGGAGTTCCACTTCAGCCAAGTGTAACTGCTTGCACTTCAAGGCACCAAGAACAGTATTTTCATTTTGGATTATTAATTGTGATCATTATTATTCATGTTCTGTCAATGCACCTTGAAAAGGAGCTAGGAGTTTAGTTGTAGGTGCATCCCCAGAATCAGATTCATTTTCTCTCGTTTTGTTCTGATTCCCTTCTTTTGCCAGCAATTTGCTCCAGGGAGCTGGGATGGAAAGGCATTATACACATGGGAAGGCTCTGCCCCAGCGACCAAGAATCAATCAATCAATCCCTTCTTATATGGTCACAGACCCATTAAAGCAGAACAGACAGAGAACAAAAACATATCATTAAAGCATTCACTTATTTAAAGTACAATAGGTTACAAAGAGAAAAACTTGCACAAATTGAAAATAGAATACATGATGCAAGGATGCAACATGAGATACAAATTGCAATTAAAATGAGAGTATTGTATTATGAGACTTCTGAGCAGAGAGGAAGAATTGGGCCAGTAACATTGTTAATATCAGCCAAGAAATTTCCAAGTGTCCTTCCAGGCTGTTTCCTCTTGGGGGGGGGGGGCTATTTTCTTTAAAATAGCATATTTTCTTTTTGAGAGAGAGAGAGAGAGAGAGAGAAGAGCAGGGGCTACTAGCACAAAGTTGCCTCAAGGGATTCCCTGTCTGAGGGGGCCTATCTCCTGGCCCCCACCCATTGGGCCATCTTCTCCTTGCCACTGTGACAACTACCTCACCTCCTCCCTCCCTGCCATGGTCAGCACTGCCCTTTTATTCACATTAAATTTTTAAAAATGATTCAGAGAGGCAAATGATTTGTTACATATGTTATGGGACCAAGATTTAGATAGACAGGTGAAAATAAATGATTGGCATATTCTGTGGTTAAAGTCACTGTGAAAACAACATCCTCCACTTTTAGAAAGCTGACATGGAAAATAACACATGAACGGTATTTGATGCCAAGGAAGTTATCTCTGATCAACCCTAATCTGTCTCCTATATGTTGGAGAGCCTGTGACTTGATTGATAAAAGGATCCAGGAGTATTATTGAACCACAAGCTTAACAAGAGTCCAGATCAAGGGTCAGACCACACCTGGAGTCCAGAGAGGGCAACCAAGATTTATTATTTATTGCATTTATATTCAATCTTTCCTTCATAGTTCACCTGTGTGAAGATTTGAACCCTGGTCTCCCAGGTCCTAGTCCAACACTTCACACTGGCTGAATGAGGCTCTGGAAGGTAACCTTATGAGAAATGATTAAGGGAGTTGGGCATGTTTAGCTTGGAAAAGAGGAGAGAGTTATGATAAGCCATCTTCAGCTATCGGGGCTGCCACATGGAAGATGGAGCAAGCTTGTTTTCTGCTGCTCCAGAGGACAGGACCCAAACCGATGGATTCAAGTGACAAGCAAGGAGATGCTAACTAAACATCAGGAAGAACTTTATTATGGTAAGAGCTGTTCAGCTATAGAACAGGCTACTTCAGAAGGCTGTTGACTTTTTTTCGTTGCACGTTTTTAAAGACTGGTTGGATGGCCAACTGTCAGGGATTCTTTAGTTATCATTCCTGCATTCGGGGGGGGGGATTGACTAGATGGCAGTTGGGGTCCCTGCCAGCTCTACAGTCCTATGATTCTACAATACTTTAACAGAGCTTTTTTGTTTTCAGACAGCTGCATCTCTGCATCGTTAAGAATGTGCTGAGTGATTTGACATCCATCTGAATGTTCATCTCTTTGTCTTGTTATCCTCTTTTGGATAAGGACACACTCCAGCTGCTAGCAGTGCTTTTAAGAAAAACAAACATATTTTTGAGATGCTATTTTCTGTTATTTTACTGTCCTTTACCCACCCACTCTACTTCTTCTTATTGAAGACATTCAATTTCAGGTGGGGTGTGACATCTTTTGTAACATATACCGTATATACTTGAGTATAAGCCTAGTTTTTCAGCACATTTTTTGTGCTGAAAAAGCTGCCCTCGGCTTATACTCGAGTGAGGCGGGCGGTGGGGGAGGGAGGCGAGAAAGAAGCCCTTTCTCTCTGCTCGTGCTGCCACCCGCTCTCCCCTGTCAACCATTCCTTAAGAAGCGTACAAGAACGGCGGTTCTTTACTCTCCCCAGGCAGCTTGTTCCATTCCTGAACTGCTCACATAAATGCAAACTTGCCAAAGGAGGAAGAGGAAGGAGCAGCCCAAAGGGCTGCTTTCGGGCTGCTTGTTCCTCCTCCTCCTCCACAGCAGCAAAGGTGAACCGGCTTATACTTGAGTCAATAAGCTTTCCCGGGTTTTTTGTAGGAAAATTAGGTGCCTCGGTTTATATTCGGGTCGGCTTATACTCGGGTATATACGGTAGTCCCTGTGCACAATTCCAGATAGTCACACAACTTCATTCTGCTGTCAGGCACACAGACTCTGGAGGATTTTCATTTTTAAAGACATATCTCCCCAGGAGAGTCAGTCATGACTGTTCTTGAAATGGCAGAATTTCTAGGAGTGGCGCTCAATGGTGGCATGTGTCTTTCTTTCACTCCCCGATGAACAAAAAACTGGAAGCTGAACAGCTGTGCGGGTGGCAAAGAGTAACTGTTTCATGGGGCTACAAAGAAAGCAGGGTTCTAGTCTGGATTAGAGATGTAAGAAGGGAGGCATTGATTTCTCCTCTACCCCATATTTGTCACATGCACCACTGTTTCCTCCAATGGCTCAGGACTGCAATATCTCAAGAACCACATCTCCCCATATGAACTGACCCAGACCCTGTGATCAACACATGAGGCCCAGATGATGGCAACTCGAGAATGGGTCTTTTTGTGGGTGGCTCCCCACTTGCAGAATGCTCTCCCCAGGGAGGCTCGTTTGGTGCCTTCGTTACACATCTTCAGGTGCCCTGCAAAAACATTCCTCTTCTCATGTGCATTTGGCTAATTGAACAATATATGGCCTTTTAAGGTGGGGGTGGGGTTCTTGTATGTAAACTGCCCTTTGATCCTTGGATGAACAGCAACATAGAAGTTTTAATAGTAGTAGTAGTAACAGTAATAAAATAACTGAAAAAGAGCCCTGCTGAATTAGGCCAAGGGCCCATCTAGCAGAGCATCCTGTTCTCGTAGTAGCTAACAGATGCCTGTTACCATAGGAGGAGGAGGAGGAGGAGGAAGAGGAGGAGGAGGATTTGCCTCACCCTCTTTTTTTTTTTTTTTAGCAATCCAGTCTTTTGGGAGCAAATCCCATGATCCACGGCCAGCAGCCATGCTGCATGAAGTTAATGGGAGTTGGAGTACAACAACATCTGTAGGGCCACAAATTCGCTGTTGTTCTTCTACGTGAATTTCACCATGAGGATTTTGAATGATATATTTATTTGCTATGAACAGGGTAGGCATTTCATTTAGCCCTGGCTTCTGTCATTTTAGATGTGAAATGTGCTGTTCAACTTAGCAACTGTTCAGATGAGGCTCTACAAGTGGCAGGGGATTCTGGAATGCCCCCCACCACCACCTGTGAGATATGTGTGTCCTCCTCACCTGGCCAAATGAACACCCAAGTGCTGGACATTACACAAGCAAACTTTGCAAAGCTCAATGCCTGAAAGGGAAGATTTATTTATTTGTTTGTTTTTGCATTTAGATCCCACCTTTTCCTCCAAGGAGCTCAAGGTGGCATATATGGTTCTCCCCTCTTCATTTAATCACCACAACAAGCCTGTGACATAGGTCAGGCTGAAAGGCAATGACTGGCCCAAGACCACTCAGTTAGCTTTGTGGCTGAGTGGGAATCTGAACCTTGGACTCCCAGGACCTAGTCTGACACACACTGGCTCTCTGTGTGTGGTTCTCTGTGTGGGCTAGTGATCATGTGTCCCTACACAAGCTTTATGTCCAACATGTGGCTCTCCAATAGACCTGGAAGCAAGAAGATGCCTTCGTAATCACAGCATGCTGACACACTCCCAGACTTCTCATATAGACTTGAACTCAGAGTCCCATCAAAAGGAGGCTTGCCTAGAACTTCCAGATGGATTGTGCTGGGAGAGGGAGAGAGTACTTGAACATATGAAATTAAATTTAAAATATCCAACCCACTCTGTTTTCATACCTTCCCCGTCATTGTAAGAACTCAAAACGGCACCCCCCCAGCTGCTTTTTACATATGCTTTGTGCCCTGCAGTGGTAATTTAAAGAGAACAGGAAAGATGCAAAATACTCTCCTTTCCCTCAACTTCCATTAGATTTCCTTGGGAAATAAGGGCACCAATAAATACCTCCTAGTAAAATGAGACAATCCATCATATTTGCTTCTCATAATATTATGACCAATAAAATTGCAACATGCAGATGAAGCGAGGGAGCCTTGATGCTGCTTGGCTGTTTCCACTGTCAGGTCTGGGGTTTCAGCATCTAATGATAAAACACTATAAATGCTGTTAAAAAATCCTAATAATAAGCATTGCAATACTGGTACCTTCTTGTAAAAACAAACTAGCAATATAATACTGAGAAGCTAATAAAGATGCATAGACTGAAAATGAGGCTTTTGTTGTTGCTTTTTTAGGGAGGGAGATAAAAGATTTTATTGAAATATTATCTTCAGGCAGCAGTTGCCTACCGTGGTACTAGTATTACAGATATTAATATTGCCCAGCTTGAAGCGAATGGATGCATTAAAAAATAGAGGAAGGGGGGTGCGGGGGGGCATCCCGGGTGTCACCACTGAGAGGGATGACAAAATGCCAGGAGGCACTCACTGTGGTGCCTGCAGTGCGCCAGGGCCACACCTCTCTCCTGGGAGTGACGCAGTGGCTTGGGCGCCTGCAGGTTCTGTGCTGCCCAAATGGTCCACCTTCTGCCTCCCCCTCAGCTGTAGGGTGGCTGAGTGGAAGGAGGCAGACAGACTCCTCAGAGGCCCCACGGAGCGTCCTGCCCCAGCTGGCCCCGCCCCTGGGAGCAGGGCACGCACGTCACCCCAGGCTTGCTCCTCCACTGTCCCTGCATAGGCTCAGCGTCTTCTTAAAAATAACTTTAAACAGGATTGAGATGAGAACTCTGTCTCTCCCCCATTCCAGCCTCTATTACAGCCTGAGGCCGTGTTCACCTCAAGAAGGGTGGTGCTATGGTCTAAACCAGGCATAGGCAATCTTCAGCCCTCCAGATGTTTTGGCCTACAACTTCCATGATCCCTAGCTAACAGGACCAGTAGTCAGGGATGATTGGAATTGTAGTCCAAAAGATCTGGAGGGCCGAAGGTTGCCTATGCCTGATCTAAACCACTGAGCCTCTTGGGCTTGTTGATTGGAAGGTTGGCAGTTCAAATCCCCATGATGGGGTGAGCTCCCATTCCTCTGTCCCAGGTTCTGCCAACCTGACAGTTTAAAAGCACACCAGTACAAGTAGATAAATAGGTACCACTGCAGTGGGGAGGTAAACAGCGTTTCCATGCACTCCAGCACTCATCATGATGTCCCGTTGCGCCAGAAGCAGTTTAGTCATGCTGGCCACATGATCCAGAAAAGCTGTCTGAGGACAAACATCGACTCCCTTGGCCTGAAAGCAACCCCATAGTCGCCTTTGACTGGTCTTAACCATCCAGGGTTCCTTTACCTGACCTTTTTGCCTCTCCTGGAGAGCCATTTATACTCCCACAAAGCCTGAGAGCAAAGAGCCGCCACCCTTCCAAGATGCTGAATTTGCAATTCAATAGCCTCCCGTGTTTAATTATCAGCCCATCTAGGAGTTCAGAGAACTCTTCTTGCTTTTTTTTATAGCTCCAGTAGAATCTTCCAGTTAAACCTTTTCAGTTTTAGTCAGAATCTCCTTCCTTGGGTTCAAGTCCTGCCCTCCAGAGCAAGAGAAAACAAGCTTGCTCTATCTTCCATGTGGCATCCCTTAAGTTGTTTGAAGATGGCTCTCATATCTCTTCTCAGTCTCCTCTTTTCGAGGCTACACATCCCCAGCTCCTTCATCTGCTCCTCATAAGGCTTGGTTCCCAGACCCTGGATCATCTTGATTGCACACCTTGCAGCTTGCCCTATCATGGCTGCTTTCCCTTTCATTGAGAAGCAGCTTAAAAACATTGCTGTGTAGCCAGGCATTTGACGGTTAAAATATACTGTTCTTGGCAACCTTGAAATCATTAGTAGTGAGAGCATGTGATGAAGATAAAGATGAAGATGAAATGATATTTATTTATGCACTACCTTTTCCCTAATGGGACTCCAGGCAGCTTACAAACAAAATTGAGAACCACTAAAACATAGTAAAAACAACAATTAAAAAACTGATAGAATAAAAACTACATACATATATGTGGTAGTTTTTAAAAGTTTTTTTCATTGCTTTTAATGTGTTTAATGTATTGTTACTTTTGTATATTTTTAATTGCTCCCCCCCCCCCTTATGCTGCCTTGGGCTCCTTTGGGAGGCAGACATTTAATTAATAATAAGAATATCCTGTGTACCATCCCTCATCTCTCCACTTGCCAAAATAGCAATAGCACAGCAACCGTGCACCCACATAGGCTGCCAAACCCTGGTGCCCTAACTTCATGATGAATGGACCCATTTCTTTGCTAAGCCCTTTTAGAGCTGATTAGATGGAGCTTATGGCGCAGCCCAAGCAAAACATTTAAAACCTCGTTGCTTTCAGTATTTGAATTGTAAGCATGTGCTTAGATCTGTCTTGTTGGAATCTACAGGGCTTTAAAAAATAAGACACTTTGCTTGGCCTGGATTGCAACTGTAGTTCACACAAATGTCAGCAGCTGTAACCGTAAGGTTTTTCCACAACAGCCTTTAAGTGTTTAGCTAGCTGTCTATTGCTCTCCTTGTGGTTGTTGGGAGCAGAAGTTCAGCTGCTGTGCCTCCCTGGCTTGAAAATGGCAAATGGGCAATCAAGACTATTGCTGGAAGTGGAGGTATCTTCTGTTGCCTGGCCGGGATGTGGGGCCCTTCCTATCAGCAGAGAATGGCTGGCTCCTTGTGATGGACCACATAACCATCGGTGAGCCAATCAGTTTTGCTCTTGCTGATACATTAATGTCAGAATCCCTTCAGGTGTGCTAGGTCCAAGGTCAGGTAACAGGCCTGCTTAGAAAATGAGGTTCAGGAGGTCTTGAATACTCAGATCTTATGGTGCTACAAAGCTGCGGTAGCAGGAGGGAACTGATTCCTGTGCACATCTGGACTTTTGCTCCTACCCATCTGCCTAGTTACCGCTATTATTATTCTGTTTATTGCTAATCATTGTTAATAAGAAACCTATGTGCAAATGCTTAGAGGGTCTGGTGGTGGTGTGTTGTTGTTTTCTCCCCAGAGCCCATTTGAGGCTTTTCCTGAGGGGTCCTTTTCCAATTTGGAGCAGATGGCAAGAGAATGAGCCTGCTGCAGAGGGCATTGGTTTGCCATTCTGTGGGTTCTGTCAGGATGCACAAAGCTTTGGATTGGTAGGAAAGAACTCAAAGGCTCCCTGTACTTAGAAACTTTCTACTCAGCAACTAGGAAGAAGCCTGACTTTTTTCCATGAATATCAACCCTTTCCATAAAAAAAGAGAGATGAATTCATAAGACAATGTGAGACCTCAAATCCTGTCCATCTTCTAGGAGCTGGGAACCATTTGGAACCCAAGGGCCACATTCCCTTGGGGGCAAATCTTTAGTGGCTGTATCCCAGCAGTGAGGAAAGCCCCCTGTGCCCACAGGCACCAGACATCTCCTCAGCCTCCCTCCAGGCAAGCAAGTGTCAAACTCATAGTTCATTCAAGGACACATTCCAGCCTGGCAAAAGCACTCGAGGAGGGTGTGGTCTGTGGGAAAGCACCAGTCCCACCCCCACCCCCCACACACAGACCTGATCTCCCCCGTCCCTGCTATTCATGCTGACCTTGGGAGGAAGACCCTGTGAACTTAATAGGACTTAATTCCAAGTAAAATACACACTGTGAGGTGTCAGAGCCTTCATGCACATCAGTTGCTGAAGTCTATTTCAACTGATGATTGTATTTGGTGGGATAATTGTGGGCTTGGGCCGGGGGGCTGGGACTGCATCTTTAACCTCCTTTTGGATTTTCAGTCAATGGAGAACAGGTTCCCTGCACAATGAATGCACAAGACGTTCAGAAGGCAGAGAAGAGCATTCATCAATGGATTTTGTTTTTGTTTTTTTTAAAAAAAATTACACTGAATTTTACTACTGAGCATTTTTTTGTTTTTGATGTTAGCTGCCCTGGGAGTTTTTAAACTGAAGGGCAGGGCGCACATTTTTTAAATAATTGAAATAAATTGGTGTGGATGGGGTGTCATAATGTGAGCCATGGTAGGAAAATAGGAGGTTACAAGCATGGCCCTATTGCCACCCATGAAACATTGGTGGTGCGGAGGGGCCTTCCATGGGGTTGAAGGTGGCTTATTCCGTTGAGATTGGCTCCAGAAGTAAACTTAGCTATTGTCTGTATTGCTTTGTTTCTTTAAATTGGCTTGGCTTATTTCCAAGGCTACTCTGAGGCATGGCAGTTATGTCTGGCTGCAGATCAATACTGGATACAAGTCAGGAGTCAGCAAAAGTGAAGCCCACTTCAAGGAGAGAGCAGGTACAGAGTGCAGGTACAGGGGTGCAGGCTTAGATTCAGCTCCAAGTAGGAATGTGGCGGAAATTGATTCAGTTCACCTTTAATGGCGAATCTACCTAGTTTGTGCTTTCCAAAATAATTTACAAACCAAAACATAGCTGTCAAAATCTGCATCGCCTGAATTTCACAATGCAGTTCTCCAGTGCAAACATGCATATACCAGGGCAACCCAGGCATAAAAATGTGTATGCTCAGCAAAATTGTATAAAAGGATTGTGCATTAGGAAAAAAATCCACACTAAAATGCTGCTGAGTTTTCATGAAGACTTGATTTTTGTCTTGTTTTGTTTTGTTTTTCTGAAAAAGTTGCAAACTGGTGTGGCCATGTGGAGAACAGAACTTAAGAGTGAAAAAATGAGAAAGTGAGAGAAAGTGAAATTGGCAGATTTGTCCTTTGCTGGCCCCAAGGCGCTGGGACTCCTCTTGACCCCGCCTGAGACGAAGAGGGATGGAAGCAGGGGCATAGCAAGGTAAATTGGTACCCAGGGGCAAAAAATTTTTTGTCAACCCCCCCCCCCAGAGGCGTAGGAAGGTCAGGTGGTACCCAGTGCGGAAAATTTCTTGTCACTCCCCCATTGATTCCCCCCCCCACAAAAATGGTTTTACGTTATTTCATATTTTCTTACAAAGGAATAATGTTGTTGTGGTTCAGTCGTTCAGTCGTGTCCGACTCTTCGTGACCCCATGGACCAGAGCACGCCAGGCACGCCTATCATTCACTGCCTCCCGCAGTTTGGCCAAACTCATGCTAGTAGCTTCGAGAATACTGTCCAACCATCTCATCCTTTGTCGTCCCCTTCTCCTTGTGCCCTCCATCTTTCCCAACATCAGGGTCTTTTCCAGGGAGTCTTCTCTTCTCATGAGGTGGCCAAAGTACTGGAGCCTCAACTTCAGGATCTGTCCTTCTAGTGAGCACTCAGGGCCGATTTCCTTGAGAATGGATAGGTTTGATCTTCTTGCAGTCCATGGGACTCTCAAGAGTCTCCTCCAGCACCATAATTCAAAAGCATCAATTCTTCGGCGATCAGCCTTCTTGATGGTCCAGCTCTCACTTCCATACATCACTACTGGGAAAACCATAGCTTTAACTATACGGACCTTTGTTGGCAAGGTGATGTCTTTGCTTTTTAAGATGCTGTCTAGGTTTGTCATTGCTTTTCTCCCAAGAAGCATAATAAGGAATAATAACAAGTAATAATAATAATAATAACTTTTTTATATCCCGCCCTCCCCGGCCGAAGTCGGGCTCAGGGTGGCTAACATCGGATACATAACATTGGTATAAAATCAAACAATAATTAAATTACCTCCTAAAAACATCTCAAAATCAAATTAAAGTCTAATTAGATGGCTTTCCGCAGGGTTAGGGTTGGCAACAATAAGTGCTCCACTGAACTGAAATTTCAGCCTTCACGACATAGGAAAACAGCCAAGTGAACAGCTATTTTGGTGGAGGATATTAACCGATATGCATGAAATTTCATATATAGCTATATAATCCCTAGTATAGTAAGATAAGACCTTCGGAGCAGGCATTTAAAAAAAAGTTTTTAATGAACCGCCTTAGTAGGGCAGTAATTGTTCCTTGATAATTTGTCACCCCCTCCATTATGGAACATAGGGCGGCCTGTCCCCCTTGCTACGCCCCTGGATGGAAGGACTGTGCTTTTCATGGAAACGGTCTCAGATGCTATGTTTCCATTATTGTTGTCAAAGGGAATATATATATAAGTGCCAGTCACTCATATGAGAGCCTTCACACACTAAACTGCAAGTTAGAAGCATCCTCCGAGAATGAAAACTGCAGCCTACTTTACTGGTGTAAGTGCACACCAAGTCACTCCTTGTGTGTTTATGCAATTCTTGTATAGCTCTGCTCTAGGCATGATAGATTGTCCATTGGGCTCCTCACTGCGCCCCTGCACACTGGAAATAATATCTTGTTTTAGTTAATGAAGATGAACACATGTTTTCAACATGTGTTTATAAACTTGGTATTCACAGCCTAGCTATGAATCCCTCAGATTGTTCCAAGCAATGCAAGTCTGAAGTAACTTGTGAAGGAGACATCGTGGATCTAGGACCCCCTGACCCAACCAGGTGGTCTTCTGATATTTTGGACAACTTCTTCCAGCACATCATGCCCAGCCCAGAGATGAGGGGAGTTGTCATCCCAAACTTCTGGATGGCACCAAGTTGGAGGGAGGATAATGTAGAAGAAAATCTTCATTCCTGCAAGGATTTGGACTAGATGGCTTTTGAGGTTCCTTCCAGTTATGTGAGTCTATGACTAACCTCTGCAGATTCTGACATGCACTTGTGAAGTTTATCAGTGAAAAACACACACACACACACAAACAAAATTGAAAAAAAGAAATAGAGGCAAAGAAGGAAAAGCAACACCTCTCTCACGATAGTCACTAGCAGCCCCTGCTTTTGAGAGTCCTCCATAACCCTTTAAATACACAAAGGAAATGTACAAAGGTGTTATTTAGCAATGCAGATGGAAAAATGAGTCTATTTCTGGTCCATTTCACTTTCCTATGTACAGGTAGGTAGCCGTGTTGGTCTGCCATAGTCAAAACAAAATTAAAAATTAAAAAATCAGTGTATCTGAAGAAGTGTGCATGCACACGAAAGCTCATACCAAGGACAAACTTAGTTGGTCCCTAAGGTGCTACTGGAAGGATTTTTTTATTTTTATTTTGTTTTGACTTTCCTATGTGTTCATAAGTCCGTCTTTACCAATTTATGCATTAACCTGCAGTATATTTAAAGATCTGCATTAAATTTCACATATAAATATTTTTTCAAAATATTCCAAAATTGACATTTTCTGAACAGATTTTGATACTTTTTTTAAAAAAAAGAAAGAAAGCTGAGAGCTAATTCAGTACATCCAAGAAGCAGAAAAGCAAGTAAATAATTTAAGCTTACGGTAGATCCGTACGTTAGTCAAGGTCCTAGACCTAGGAGGTGCAGATGTGGTCCATTCACTGTGACTCAGTAGGGTAAACTGGAGTTCTAATTTAGATCACCAAGAGTTCCTACTAATTGACCAGCAAAGCTCATTTATAGTCCAAAAGGCTTTGAAATAATCTAGCTGGTAAGTTTCCTGTAAGTTTCATGTAAATACAGTCCTCCTGGAAGTATTTCTTGTGATACCTTCAAAGGATGCTTGAAGTCTGAAGCTCTGGAAGTTCTGAACATCTGGCAAATGCTGGATTAATCCATTGGAGAGACAGAAAAGCAGTATGTGAAAAGCATGTGCTTGGTAGGAAAGACAAAATGGGAGAGAAGGTGATCAGTTAAGAAGTTTTTATTTTATGGCCTATAGAATAATGTTACAATACATAATCTGGTTCCTCAAGGACATTGTCCAGTTTTTCTCAGCAGTGGCGTAGCGTGGGGGGGTGCAGGGGGGGCCAGCCGCACCGGGCACAACATCTGGGGGGGCGCACTCGCACTCGCAGCTCTCTGCCCCTGCCTGGCTTTTGGGATCGGCGGCAGGGCGCGGAGTGGTGGAGAAAGCAGCATCCCCGCTGCATTCTCCACCCCTCGCCCTGTGTGCCGATCCAAAAAGCAGGCTTTTGGGATTGGCGACAGGGCGCAGGGTAGAGAAATCAGCGGGGATGCAGCTTTCTCCACCCCTCGCCCTGTGTGACAATCCCAAAATGGGATCGGCGGCTGGGCGCAGGGTGGAGAGAGCTGCATCCCCGCTGCTTTCTCCACCCCACGCCCTCCCGCCGAACTCAAAAGCAGGCTTTGGGATCGGCGGCTGGGCGCGGGGTGGTGGAGAAAGCAGCGGGGATGCTGCTGCTTTCTCCACCACCCCACGCCCTGTGCTCATCCCGCTTGCTTTGAAGGGAGCTGGGGACAGGGGTGAAAGCACACCCCTTGTCCCCAGCTCCCTTCAAAGCAAGTGGGGATGAGCCGTCTGAAGGGGTGCATGGCGCCCCTTCAGATCGGTTTATCCCCGCTTTTTTTTAAAGGGAGCCGGGGAGAAGGGGTGAGCCTCCTTTGCTCCCCCTCCCAGCCTTTTAGAGGAGGAAAACCAGAAAAACTTTTTCCCTGGTTTTCCCCCTTTAAAAATGAGGTGCGTCTCATGGTCCGGAGCGTCTTTTGGACCGAAAAATACGGTATGTTATGTGGGGCTGTTGCAACGTAGAAAATGGTTTGGGAGGGGGAATGTATTGGCTGGAGCTTTATCTGCAGCAAATGGGTGCAAAGCATGTTCCAGGCTGCATGTTCGCACTCAATAAAGTGTTTGAAAATAAACTTGTATTTAGATGCATTTTACTTTAATTACATCAGTATTTTCATAACAAACAATACATGTGCTTAGGGGGTAAGGGTTTCTTTAACTAATCTAGTGGAAGAGACTTGAGTGCTAAAATCCACGGGTTAGGGGGCGCAAATTACTTGCCTTGCCCTGGGTGCTGACAACCCACGCTACGCCACTGTTTCTCAGCACAATGAGGACTAGAACTATTGTTTTTTGAGGACATGAAAACTGAGATTCCCCATATGCTTTCATATTCCACTGGGAACTGAAAAATTTGTGGAGATTTCTAGAATTTCCATCCAGAGGTGGGTGGTAAGATCCTTGCAGCAAGGCGGAGTGAAAAGGGGATTTTAGGTGATGCTGGGGATATAGGCTACATCATACTCTTACTATCCAGCTTAAGTTATTTTATTTTATTGTGTCTGCTGGCTCATAGCTTACAAATGTGTATCCTCAAAGATGCCCCTAATGAGGAGATAACAGATTGCCTGGGTGTTTATTGAAGGGGGCATTTTTATTCACACCAGTCTTGTTAAAGATTTCACAGCGTGCTCCAGCTATGCATTTGGTTTAATTAAAACAGCATCCATGCCAGTGTTTCTTCCTCTGTTAATGAGGATTAATGCCTTTCTCCAGACTTTGTTTGCTCTTTGGTGCCTCTGAGGCCCAGGGCCAGACTGAAAATGATGCAGAAACCTGGTATCAGAAGGGTGTGTGTACTGAACTGAGATCAGGTGTGTTTGAGTCTGCAAATGTGAAAGAGGCGGCAGCTGAATCTGGCTGTGTATTTCTATCAGAAGGATTCTGCTTCCTGTTCTATTTTCTTAGGTCCAGGGAACAAATTTCTGTAGAAAATACCCCTGCCGATATAAACCTTGGGCAATCTCATTTCTGCTACCATTCCAGCTGCAAGCTTTAAGTGAAAGGATTCAAAACAAAATAAAATAAAAAATTCCTTCCAGTAACACCTTAGAGACCAACTGAGTTTGTTATTGGTATGAGCTTACTGGTTATTGGTTATTGGTATCTGAAGAAGTGTGCATGCACACGAAAGCTCATACCAAGAACAAGCTTAGTTGGTCTCTAAGGTGCTACTGGAAGGAATTTTTTATTTTATTTTGTTTTGACTATGGCAGACCAACACGGCTACCCACCTGTAACTGAAAGGATTCAAACATCTTCACTCACAGGCAAAACATGCCATGCATATTTTGGTCCAAAGGGCTTCTCCACATGACCTGTTTGTTCAGCATCCCTCCTGTTTTGCTTTCAGAAAGTTGACATGATGGTTAGATAATGCTGAGCATTCATTCTGCTTATAGTTGTATGATAAGAAGCATTATCCTGCATTGATCCTGGCTTCATATAATTTATATTCCTGCATTGGAGGGGTTGGACTAGATGACCCTTGGGGTCCCTTCCAACTTTACAGTTCTATGACTCTATGACTCTATGATTCCCATTAATCATTCATTCATCCTATACTTTTCAATGAATTTCCCCTTCACTTTTCAAAATGCAAGACGTCATTCTTTTTTAAAAAGTTATTTTTTGTGCTGGGGAAACAGAGTGCTTGAATCCACTTTAAATGTACAAAGCTAAACCCACACAATCTGGAAGCACCAGAAGACTGTATAAAAACGTCAGCCTGCAAGTGCACCTCTGCCTCCACATTGCACTGCAATGTAGATTTGGTACTCTTATGTTTATTTTTTACTGATTTTGAACCTGCATCCTTTGCTCTCGGTGGCTGGCTGTTGCTTAGGACACTCCCACTGCCAAGCACCTCATAAGCATTTGCCAGGCTGTGTGTGAGGTGGGCTGGGCAGAGACTGCCCTGGAAAACAGCATCTCCAGAGAAGGGCTTGCTGTCAGCTTTCACTTTCCCCAGTCTTTGCCACAGCTTTGCTTCTCTTATCATTCCGATTTCTGTTAGCAAATTCAGCTCCATCATGTGGGTCAGCTCTCTGCCCTCCTCTAATCTCGCTATCACTCTGTTCAGTCTCTCCCTCTCCTTCTCTCTGCTGCGTTGTTTTCGCTCGGTCTCTCCCTTCCCTCCCCCAGCCTTTGGGGAACAGTCCAGGAAGCAGCAGGCGGATTTTAATGTGAACAAATGTTGAAAACGATGCATTTGGGTTTGTAAGGAAAATAAAGTAGGCATGGCAAGCTCTCCACTGGCAGCAAAGGGTACTGGAATGTACTGGCAGCAGGGATTCAGGGATTTGTTTTAACAGTAAGGGAAAGACAAGCTTCCGCAAGCAGGAGGGATGGGCTGATGGGCTACAGCAGACCTGCCTGTGTGGTGGAGGATGAAATCCAGCAGGAAATTCTCGGGTACAAGGTAGCCCTGATGAAAGCAGGCTGGGAAAGCTGAGACCATCCAGATGTTACCAGTTATAGATATGATCCAGCTTCCAAGACTCTTTGCACCTGCAAAGCTTTTCAGGTAGTTGTAAGAACAAAAGAAGAGCTGGCTGCTGGATCAGACCAGTGGTCCATCTTGTCCAGCCTCCTGTTCTCAGAGTGGCCAACCAGATGCCCAAATGGGAAACCAGCAAGCAGAATCTGAGCACCAGAGCCCTCTCCCCTCCTCCTGGGGTTTCCTTCAACTGCGACTCAGAAACATTGTCTGCCTTTATCTGCAGAAGCAGAGCCTAGCCATGGTGGCACACACCCGTGGGGATCATGCAGGGACACTGGGGAAGCATCACAGAGAAACTAATAAAATGGAATGATGTAGAAAAGGCTCAGGGCTGCAATACCTCAAGGACCACGTCTCCCCATATGAACCTACTCAGAGTCTGCAACCATCACCTGAGGCCATTCTTTGTGTGCCTCCTACAGAAGAGCTCCGGAGGGTGGCAACAGGAGAAGGGGCCTTTTCTGTGATGGCTCCCCATTTGTGGAATGCTGTCTCCAGGGAGGCTTGCCTGGCACCTTTGTTACGAATCTTTACGCACCAGGCAAAAACTTTCCTCTATAGATAGGCCTTTGGTCTTTAACTATCTTTGTCCTTTTAGAAATGGGTATTGTTTCCCCCCCCCTTCTTGGTTTTAGTATAATGCTATGAGTTTGGGTGCCAGAGTCTGTGGGTGCAAAGCACCCATAATTCCTGGATTTAGTAGAATTTAATAGAATTTAATGGAGCATTAAGATGGGCTGCCAGACACTGGATTTAGCATGTAGAAATGCATGTCAAACCAAATTCCTGTATTGGGTAATTGCCTGAGGTGATGGACCATTAAAAGACGACAAAGGGAGGATGCAGAGCCATTAAGAAAGTGATTGGAAGCCATTAAGGAAAGACTCTCTGCCTGCCAGCAGATGGGTGCAGCCCTGTCTTGAGCTCTGAAAGAGTGAGTCTAAAGACAATGCCAGATTTTTTGTTAGAGGAATTTTGAGGACTTCAGTTGGCTGTGGCATGATTGAGGGGGAAATGTGTCCAGACCATTTGTTAAATACAGCAAGCCAGAGAAGGGCATCAAAGCACCAGGTGGGCTGACGGTTTGAATCTGAGGCTGCAGCCATGAGAGAAACAAGAACCTCTTGGAGTGTAATGCTTTGAACCCCTCCAGCATAGGCTCAGGTTGTATATATGTGTAAATAAACCACATACTGTATCATGTTTTTGCATCAATTTTTGAACACACCCAGAAAAAACAACTCTGTGGAGGCCCCAAGGCCACTTTTGAGCATTTCCTCTCCTGTCTGTGTGTCATCCATGAGTGAAATCCTATGGATTCCATTTGTGATTATTTCAACCCTACAATCATAGAATTATAAGGTTGGATTAGTTCTCTGTGCCTGTCTGTGGCTTGCACATCTTGGTGGTTTGCTCTTTCCTGCAAGCTCCCCAATGTGCCACCACATCCTGCCCCCAAAGATCTCCTTTCCCTGTCTGCCCTCTTGCTGGCACCTCCATTTCTGGAATGGGGCTCTTTCACATGGTGCACACATCACACCATGTGCACACATTTTAAGACCATTCTATCCCCCCTTGCTCCCCAAGGAATGCTTCATTAAATATTTTGCATTGGTAATGAGGGGTTTGCCTTTATCTCTTGGAGTTGCGGTGGTTTGATCACTGTGAGCAAGGTGGGCATTTAATGGTATTGTGGTGAAATGTTGATTCTCCTGGGACAAGATGAACAGTTATGAAGAGCAAAGAAGAAAATAGATGCACTATTAGGAACAATTTCCCACACTCTTCTTATTCTCACTCTCGCTTTTCCCTCTTTCTTGTGTCAGTCTCCTCCTCTTTTGACCTCACCACCAAGATTTATAAGAGTGAGACATCAAAGCAAAGCCTGCAATTAATTGGCACGGCTGATTTTTATATTGCTCACTGTCAAAATCTGATGGAGGGTGGGGGAACCTGAAAGATGCAGGATAGGCGGAGCAGGAATGGATATTATGGAATAACAATTACGCACAGAGCCTCATGGATCATGTCTGAGTTTTGCTGGCCTTCCAACTGGATATTATGTTTCTCTGAATATTCAGGAGTGCCAGTGACTGATGGATAGCATGGGATCGGGAGTTACCTCTGTCTCCTCATCAGGGCCGTCTTAAAGGGATCGGCCGCCGTGGCGCAACGATCCCTCGGCGCCCCCGGCGTGCCGCCTCTTCGCCCACCTCCCTCCCGCGCTGGCCGCCCCTCGGGAGGGGGGGGTGGGCGAGCGGGGGTGAGGGGCGTGGCGCTGGAGCGGCGCGGGGCTTTGCGCACCCTTCCCAGCGCTGCAGCTGGGGCTCCGGAGGGCGGCCGGCTTGCAGCTCGCCCACAGGCATGCGAGCGCCTGCCCGTGGGGGTGGGGGCGGGTTGGTGAGGGGGCGCCCGGTATGCCGGCGGGCTCGCGGGGGCGCCCCTGGGGGGCCCGGCGCCCTGGCACGCCGTGCCACCCAGCATCTATGACGAGACGGCCCTGCTCCTCATATAATTTAGGAGGCCAAGGAAACCACAAAATCCCTTACTCCCTTCACAGAAAATGATATCCCCAAACATACACAGGGGTGTATTAAATATAAAATAAATAATTTCCAAGGGATGGTGTGTGTGTGAAACTATTACGAGCTTGACTCCAAGATAGTGGGGTCTGGATCTAAGTGGTAATGCAGTATGGGAGCCTTTCATGCCCCTCCCCATGTTTTGGACTACTACTTCCATCATCCATGATGGGGTTTACAGAAGTTGTAGTTAAGCAACATCTGGAGGGCCAAAGGTTCCCCATCCGTGAAACTGTGGGATAAAACTTTCCAAACTATCCTCCCCCAGTTCTAAATTCAGCACATTCATACATTTGAGGAAGGGCAATAGCTCAGTGGCAAAGCACCTGCTTTGCATGCAGAAGGTTCCAGGTGGGGCTGGGAGACACTTTGAAGCCCTGGGGAACCACAGCTTGTCCCTGTAGACAATACTGAGCAAGATGAACCAATGACCCAATTCCATTTAAGACACTTTCCTACGTTGAAGCAAGGTGAGTGGCTGCTACCAAGCATCTTAAATGTACTACAAACTCACACCAGTTTAATCCAAATTTAACTGTTACGGCGTCCTCAAAGGAATGTACCGGTAGTTTGTTGGAGATGTTGATAATTTTTTTTAAAAAAATTCATAGTTCTGTTCACAGATGTTCACATCCAAAAGTTCCCAGTTGAGGACTGAGTGTGGCGACTGAGCCAACTTTTTAAATTAAATAATAATATTTTTTATTAATTTTCAATTAATAACATTCCAATTGGTAACAAATCAGATCGAATCTTGCCACATCATAATACAAACAATAAATCCAATTATACATTCCAAATTAAAAAACTGAGTCAACTTGATGCAATAGCTTGAGGGCTAGTGAAATCACACACCTGTCCTTCTCTGGAAAGCAGATTGGTTGTTATCCCCCCAGGTGATGTCCTAAATACATTAATGGTGTGTGAGAGTGTGGTGACAAGCAAGAATCTAAGATGGATAAAAATAGAGGCTGAATTAAAAGGCATCCAAGCCATTCCACACTGAGTTCTATTTCTCACAGTGAGGGAGAGGGGCAGGGGTGACTCAGTTATGGGGTGGGGGTGCAGCATGCCGTTTGCTCCAATGGCAAGACTTGCATTTGCCAGGTGAGCTGAAAGAAAAGCCAGCTCTGGTCTTGAAGTTGCTGAGGCAAGCCAGTAGGGTGACGAGGAAGCAGCTGAGGTAGCTCAGAATGGTGCACACCTCAGGGAGACCTCAGAGGCAGGCTCATCCATCACCTGTCTCAGCGCATTCCCCATGACCAAAGCGAGAAGCAATTGCGCTCTTTTGTGGCTGGTGTTGTCTCTGTTTTTTGCAACTCTAGTCTGCATCTCTCTATCTCTTTCTAACACACACACACACACACACACACACACCATTCTAAGAGCAAACTCAAATGCTGAGGACCAACTATAGCAAAAACCAGACCATCAAAAATTGAGGAGGAAAGTATCTACATGCTCCATCAGTTTTGCAGAATTACCATTTTTTTAAATTAGCAAACACCCTAAGAGGGCAAACAGCCCACTGGGGATTGAGCATGGTGAGTAGGCATAGGAGCATCAGTTGTGAAGTTGCAGCAGGGTGGGGGATGCAGGAAGGGTCTAAAAGAGCATGAACCTAGCCCACACCTGAAAGGCATGGCCAGCTCTGATGGGTCTTCCTACCCAAACCCTGGTGGGCAACAAATGGTAGCCCATGGAAGGGGGAAGACTTCTGTCACCTTTCTAACCATCAGTTCATTTGCAAGCATTGCTGGTAGAGCTGACATTATAGGGAGCCAGAGCAAGGGCACAGGCAGAACCAAATTTGCAGCATTCACCAGCAGGGGCTGGTCCATTACGGCAAGGCGGGCACTTCCCCACCCATCCCAGTCTGCACTCTGCCAACCCCACCCCTGCCTGCCTGCCTGCCTTCTTTCTTACAAGCAGCCCAGGGGGTGGCTCTGGATGTCAACAGCCTCCTCCTTCTCAATGTTGCCCTTGTTGATTTTAGTAGGGAGCAGCAGGGGGACAAAACCAGAACCAATTGGCTCAGCCAGTCATTGGTCTGGTGCCGCCTATTGTATGCCTCCTGCCTTCCAAACAATGGTCACCAGCCAGTGTGGGATTTATCCAACCAGTTCCACTAGATTCTAGCCTGGAACTAGACGTTTTCCCACAATAACTAGTCAAAGCTGGTTTCAGGTCTGCCCTAGCCAGTGTGTGTGTGATTTAAATTTTTGATACCTAGAGCAGCCAGGTACTATTAACACCCTCCACAAACACAACAGTTTGCCCCCCCCCCTCAAATACAGTGGTACCTTGGTTTGCAGCTACTTTGGATTACAACCATTTTGGATTACAACCATGTCAAACCCGGAAGTGTGTGTCCCTTTTTTTGGATTACAATCCATTTTTTTTTATTACAACCAATTTTTTTGGGGGAGAGGCCCCATTGGCCTTTGGTTACAACCTGTTTTGGTTTACAACCGGACCTCTGGAATGGATTATGGTTGTAAACCAAGGTGCCACTGTATAAGGCATAAAAGAAGAGGCACTTTGCACCACCACCAGAATGTGCTTCCCTTTCACACACAGGTGTAAAGCACACTCACACTCACCAAACAATAGTTCTGTTACTGAAGCAGCCGTCAGGAATCCATGAATCAGGCTGGGTCCCCCCCCCCCGCCTCCTCCTCACACAACACCATCTGCAGGGTTTGGAATAAAAGGTTCTGTGGTTCATATCACAGATATGGAACCGAGGAAAACAGGGTGAGAAAAAGAGAGAGAGAGAGAGAGAGAGAGAGAGAGAGAGAGAGAGAGAGAGAGAGAGAGACCTTTCATGAATTAAGGAGGGTGCAATCTGAGCATTGTTGTACAGAGTGGCTGACAAAGTTAAAATAAACTAAACTTTTGGGTTCCATATTAGTAACTTCTATTGTGCTTTCTCCCATATTCACAGATTATTTTCCTCTTCTTGACTCATTTTTCATCTTGGCAACACAAGCCCACACTCCTTAAGCTTTTCAAATTTGAGGAGGAAATTACAGGCAACTCCCCACTTGTCCATGTTTGCACTGTGTGTGACGCAAACATGCACATGAGAAACAGTGCTGTAAGGGGTGGGGGCAGAGCAGGCCAGAACATAGCTGTCAACCCTCCCTGCTGTTTCCCAATGCTATAATAAGGGAATTTCCCACAAAAAAGCGGGGAAAGGTTGGCAGCTATGGACTTGCACACGGAGACCTGGAATGGAACCCCATGCAAGTGGGGAGTCCCCTGTAATTCAACTCCTCCTGAATTCTGCATGAGCCAGAGAAATTTCTAAAATTAAAAAATTAATAAAATTAATTTTGAAGTTACAGCAGTCCTGTGGGCCCATTGGCCTCTTTCAAACTGCGGCTGGACAAGTCCATCCATTACAGCTTCTCCAAGTTTCTATTTTTTCCAGTCTTAAATTCACTTATCCATATTACTGTAGCAATTTGCATTTATTTACTTAAAAAAAACCCCCAAAACTTCACATTGCCTTGGTGTTTGGGAGAAATAGCAGTGGGGGCTTTTACTGATGCCAGCAGTGAAAGCTGCATTGTGGCTCCTTCCCACATCACAGAGTCAACATGAGGATCCCTGCGCACATGTAAGGAAATGAAGGGGCATCACAACTATTCCAAACATCATGCAGAGAGAGGCTGTGGTGCAGGGGGGAAGTGAAAAAAGAACTAACTCCTCAAAGAGAGAGGTGCACAAAACATTGGCAAGGCAAGGCAAGACAATGCCTGCTTAAACGGAAGAGCTGGCTTGAAAGGACCAGGTTTTATAGGTCCTGAAATGTTTCCATGGTGAGATCAGCTGAGCATTGCAGGCTGATAGCAGTCAGGCCAGTCTTG
This sequence comes from Lacerta agilis, assembly GCF_009819535.1. Taxonomy (NCBI): domain Eukaryota; kingdom Metazoa; phylum Chordata; class Lepidosauria; order Squamata; family Lacertidae; genus Lacerta; species Lacerta agilis. The sequence continues at coordinate 480,860 of NC_046320.1, forward strand.
TCACCAGAGGATGATCTGGACCAGGGGTTGGTAAGGTTTATCTTGGCTGGGCTGGATCAGTCCCACGGAGATGACTCTGTGGGCCGGATCGTGCATGCGCGTGAGCAGCTGTGGTTTTTGGCACCTGCGCATGCGCAGACGCAATTTCCAGGACCTCTGAGTCCCCGCACCGCACTGCGCCGGTTTAGCACAGCACGTGAGCAGGCCACTCAGTTCAGGGGGGGCTTGTGGGCCGGTCAAATGACCTCCATGGGCTGCTTCCGGCCCATGGGCCTTAGGCTGCTTACCCCTGATCTGGATAAAGTGAGATAAAGTGCTGCAGTCTGCCTGTTGGAGATCTTGAGTTAAGAACACACACCCAGCACATTACATGCAAGAATACACAACACCCAGCCTCCTCAACCTCTGTCACATATCCACGCAGGGAGGTTTTTAGGTGGAAGAGAATTTTAAACCTTCATCACATTTACGTCACACCTTTACTCCATGAAACTCAAGTTGGCATCAGTGGGGCTCTGATTCAGTCTCTCATCTGGAGTCGTTCTGGACCCAAACCTGCTTATCTCAAGACAGGTTTCTTCCTTCCAAATCGTTTTGTTCAGCTTAGCTCTGCCTTGCTCAGGTTCCCCCTTTGTCGTCAAGCTTTGCAAAGATCCCAACACCAGGCATTAGGCGTTACATGCCTCATTGCTGGCATTTTGCAACCCCAAAATCCAGCCACTTCCTGGCGCCTGGCATTTTGCACTTTAGAGATGGTGACATTTCATGTGTGGCTTTTGTACATTAAAGAAACTGGCATTTCACACCATGGGGACGATGGTATTTGCAAACCGGGGCACTGGTATTTCATGCATTGTTACCACCCAGCAATTTAAACAAGGCCACTGAGCTGTAAAGATCAAATGGGCCATTTATGAAGGGGGTGGGGTGGGGTGGGGTGGGAATTGTAGAAGATATAAGGGAGGGAAATGTACCCAAGTACCCATAAATATAAATTTAAATTGATATGTGTGTGTGTATATATATACACACACACGGGGGGGGGGATACAGAAGGAGGTGTGAGTGTGCGTATAAACTACTTTACACAAAAGTGAAATTAACATTTGCTCTGCCCACTTTTATCTGGCCCCACCCACCACTCCCTTTTATGGTTCCAGGGAAGCCCGAAACACAGCTTCTGTTCCAGCACAGAGAAAGACATGCCACTGCTTTTCCAGCTTCCAGCATCTCCCCAACTCACTCATACAGCTATCACAGAGACAGCCCCTCTTGGTCCATTGTTCTCCATCTTGGACTTCTGTATAGAACAGCAGTCTAGTGTCTAGCTCAAGGGAAGTAATAGTACCACTCTCCTCTGCCTTGGTCAGACCACACCTGGAACACTGTGTCCAGTCAGGGCCGGTGCTAGGGTTTTTTGCGCCCTAGGCGAGATTACCTTCTGGCGCCCCCCCCCCCCGGCCAATCATATTTCAGACACAGATGTATTATAGGAAGAATGATTTATTTTCTCAAACAAATCACAGTTTTAGCACAGAAATCACTTTGGAAAATGTTAAATGTGATGCTGAAATTTAAGTCTTTTTAATGTTTCAATTTCAAGCAAATCAAAATCTTATTTTACATGCTGAAGGTGCCCAGAGAAATCTTGGCAACAGCCCATGGTTTGTGGGGAAGGCGACAAACCATAAACTTTGGCTCAGATAACACACCATGGCTTTACATGACAGCAGCAGGACCAGAGGAGCAAAGCAGCTCTCTATGGGATCCTGCACACTTACACATTTGCACCAAGCTATGGTTTCAGCATTGGCATTGCTTGCAAATCAGTTGACTGGTTATAATGCTCCAACTACCGCACAATTGCACTCATTTCACACGCTAGCAAGGTTATGCTTAAAATTCTACAAAGCAGGCTTAAGCAGTATGTGGACCGAGAACTCCCAGAAGTGCAAGCTGGATTTCGAAGGGGCAGAGGAACCAGAGACCAAATTGCGAACATGCGCTGGATTATGGAGAAAGCTAGAGAGTTCCAGAAAAACATCTACTTCTGCTCCATTGACTATGCAAAAGCATTTGACTGTGTCGACCACAGCAAACTATGGCAAGTTCTTAAAGAAATGGGAGTGCCGGATCACCTCATTTGTCTCCTGAGAAATCTCTATGTGGGACAAGAAGCTACAGTTAGAACTGGATATGGAACAACTGATTGGTTCAAAATTGGGAAAGGAGTACGACAAGGCTGTATATTGTCTGTATACAAGGCTGTATATTATTTAACTTATATGCAGAATTCATCATGCGAAAGGCTGGACTGGATGAATCCCGAGCCGGAATTAAGATTGCCGGAAAAAATATCAACAACCTCAGATATGCTGATGATACTACCTTGATGGCAGAAAGTGAGGAGGAATTAAAGAACCTTTTAATGAGGGTGAAAGAGGAGAGCGCAAAATATGGTCTGAAGCTCAACATCAAAAAAACTAAGATCATGGCCACTGGTCCCATCACCTCCTGGCAAATAGAAGGGGAAAATGGAGGCAGTGAGAGATTTCACTTTCTTGGGTTCCATGATCACTGCAGATGGTGACAGCAGTCATGAAATTAGAAGACGCCTGCTTCTTGGGAGAAAAGCAATGACAAACCTAGACAGCATCTTAAAAAGCAAAGACATCACCTTGCCGACAAAGGTCCGTATAGTTAAAGCTATGGTTTTCCCAGTAGTAATGTACGGAAGTGAGAGCTGGACCATCAAGAAGGCCAATCACCAAAGAATTGATGCTTTTGAATTATGGTGCTGGAGGAGACTCTTGAGAGTCCCATGGACTGCAAGAAGATCAAACCTATCCATTCTCAAAGAAATCAGCCCTGAGTGCTCACTAGAAGGGCAGATCCTGAAGTTGAGACTCCAGTACTTTGGCCACCTCATGAGAAGAGAAGACTCCCTGGAAAAGACCCTGGTGTTGGGAAAGATGGAGGGCACAAGGAGAAGGGGACGACAGAGGATGAGATGGTTGGACAGTGTTCTCGAAGCTACTAACATGAGTTTGGCCAAACTGCGAGAGGCAGTGAAGGATAGGCGTGCCTGGCGTGCTCTGGTCCATGGGGTCACGAAGAGTCGGACACGACTGAACGACTGAACAACAACAACAACAATGATGAAAAACACAGAGTAATGCGATAAGAGCCTTTCCTTCAAGTAACCACAGGGGGCAAACAATACAAGGATGAGCTACTGCATGAGGAGTGCTTTTCTTTCCCCTTCCCCCTGTGATAGGAATCTCATAGTGACGTGTGTGAGAGAGAAGGAAAGAGCAAAAATGAAGCAATCATGTGGACTGAGCTGACTGCATTGGTATTTCATATTAAAAAGTCGGCATGCAAGTGACCAGTTCCTCCCATCTGTTTGGGATATTCACACACAACACCACAACACGATGGGACAACAACAAAGAAAAATGAATCTTATACTACCGAGTGAGTGTGTGGGTGACTGTGAATGAGGAAAGGTGATGATAAAACAGTGGCTAACGCAAGATCTAACCAAGATACAGAATCTAGCCCCTGTGTTAACAATGATACAGTGCTGGGATAGGATGTGGGAAGCCCATATTGAAATCTTCACTTAGCTACAAAGCTTATTTGTTGGCTTTGGGCAATCATTATCTCTCAGCCTAGCCTGTTTAACAGCCAAGCTGTTAAAAGGTTAAAAGGATAAAATGCTGCCCTAAACTTCTTGGAAGAAAGGCAGGAAACGAGCAATGTAAATTCTAAATACCTGATCTATGAAATAGAAGCAGCATTTCTGGCTATCAGAACTACAGTTACAGGTGGGTAGCCGTGTTGGCCTGCCATAGTCGAAACAAAATAGGAAATTCTTTCCAGTAGCACCTTAGAGACCAACTGAGTTTGTTCTTGGTATGAGCTTTCGTGTGCTTTCGTGTGAACTTTCGTGTTCAGGTATCTGAAGAAGTGTGCATGCACACGAAAGCTCACACCAAGAACAAACTCAGTTGGTCTCTAAGGTGCTACTGGAAAGAATTTCCTATTTTGTATCAGAACTACAGTTACAGGTAGGTAGCCGTGTTGGTCTGCTGTAGTCAAAACAAAATAAAAAAAATTCAGAACAGAAGAAGTGTGCATGCACACGAAAGCTTACACCATGAACAAACTTAGTTGGTCTCTAAGGTGCTACTGGAAGGAATTTTTTTAAATTTTGTTTTGCCCTTGATAGTTGTGCATTTACTGTAATTTCACCCAGTTGTTTCCTTGTTTTAAGTTAATTTGTGGGTGGGTGTTGTTTGTTTGTTTTAATGCCAGTGGGCATCACCTTTGATGGGTTAATAATGAATCACACTGCTTAGGTGGAAGCCGTCAAGATGACTTAGTCTTACTGTAGTAAGTGAACTGCCTTGTGTGAGGGTCAGGATAAGTATTATGATCTATCTAATGGTCCCCGAGAGAAGGAATCCCAGAGCCCATTCACAGCTAAGCCTGTGCCTGCCTGTTGCTTCCCAACTTGCACCTGCAGACAACCCAAGGCCACCTCATAATTTAACATACGGGTATGTTAACCTCAGGGCCTCAGAGATATATGCACCGCATTGCAAGGGGTTGGACTAGATGACTCACCGGACCCCTTCCATGATTCTGGGGTTCTGCTCCGTACTATTACCTCCTCACGCACACCAGACCTGAACTGAGCCACATCTCAAGCACCACCACCACCCAACGGGAGGGTGAACCAGCCATCGCACGGAGACGACCACTCTTACCTTCTTGCGGGTGTCGCTCGAGGGCGCCCCCTGGAGGCAACAGGTGGGCTCGGCTGGGCGGCCGCTCCTCACGTAGGTCACCTGCCGCCTACTGGTCGCCTCGCTCGCCTTCTCAGCTCTGCGAGCTCCCGGCGGCGGCAGGAGTGGTGGCTTGCACGTCTCCTTGGCAGGCTCAGCCTCGGCGGCGTCCCAGGAGCGCCGGAGCCCCAGCTGTTGCAGGCAGAGTAGGAGGGTGGCGGAGAGCAGGCAGAGGCGCAGCACACAGCCGTTCCCCGGCCGCCTCTCCTTGGCCGCTGCGAAGTGCCACGGGCTCATGCTGCCGCCAGGGGCGAGGGCGGGCGCCGGCGGGTCCCGGGCGAGCGCGCGGCTCTCCTCCTCTCCGCGCTCCTGCCGCTGGGCGCGTGCCTCGCCCAAGAACACATGCGGAAAGTTGGGGCTCTGGCTGGCGGGAGTTCTGCCCCTCTCCTCCTGCCCCAGCCGAGAAGCGGAGGGCGCCTCAGAGCCGCCGCCTCCCGGCCACCGAGCGAGGGACGGGAGCCTCGCTGCAGCTCTTGGCGGCCTCCCCGAGGCTCTGCGGGTCCCTTGGTCCTCTTCTTGCTTGCTCATCAACGGGTCCAGTGGGGCTTAATTGGAACAGCGGCGCAGAAGTTACCAGTAACGGAAGGCAAGGAAGGATGGCGGGAAAGTTGGCCTTTCTTGCAGCGCTTTCCAACTTTCCCTTGGAAGTTGAGCCACCGGAGCCGGCTATCCTGTGCGGCTGAGTTCGGAATCGGTGGGAGGGGGTGGGGAAGGCCGAGGGGCATTTCACCTGGCAGCTCTGCAGCGCCTGCCCCCACTTTCGGGCAGGAAGGGAGGCAGGTCTGGCGAGCAGCGAGCGAGGGATGGAGCGCAGGAGGCGGGCCCCGCCGAAGCAGGAAGGGCTGGGGCTGGAGCTGGGGCTGGCAGGGCTGTGCGGGGACGAGCGATGGCCCAGAGTCAACGCACGGAAAGGGAGGAAGGAGACAAGGGGACTTTGCGCGCACAGCAGCGAGCCCGGGAACTCGGGAAGCTTGCGGAGCGGTGGCGGGGCAGGCTGGCCAGCACTCCCTCCATTTTGGCGCCCTAGGCGATCGCCTAGTTTGCCTAAATGAACGCGCCGGCCCTGTGTCCAGTTCTGGGCACCACAATTTAAGAAGGATGTGGATAAGCTGGGACGTGTGCAAAGGAGGGAAACCAAGAGGATCAAGGGTCTGGAAACTAAGCCTTACAAAGAACGGTTGAAGGAGCTGGGTATGTTTAGCCTGGAAAAGAAGAGACTGAGAGGAGATATGGGAGTCATCTTCAAATATCTCAAGGGCTGACACATGGAAGATGGAGCAAGCTTGTTTTCTCCTGCTCTGGAGGGTAGGACTCAAACCCATGGCTTCAAGTTACAAGGAAGGAGATTCTGACTAAAACATTAGATTAGAAAGAACCTTCTGACAGTAAGAATTGTTTGACAGTGGAACAGTCTCCCTCAGGAGGTGGTGGACTCTCTTTCCATGGAGGTTTTTAAGCAGAGTTTGGCAGTCATTGATGCTTTAGATGGGATTCCTGCATTGCAGGGGGTTGGACTAGATGACCCTTGCCATACCTTCCAACTCTACAATTCTTGGTGAGGTGGGAAAAGGTCCACCCATTTGTCTCTGTGGCAACAGAGCTCACTTTTTAAGGTATGGAAGATGGGTGCTTAGCTGAGCGGCTAAGGTCATTCCTTTGGCAATCAAACTAGTCTGGTAGGTCTCCTCTTATAAATATCCTCACAGATACAGGATCACAGGTTTGGAAGGGATCATGGGGTCATCAAGATGGACCCCCCCCCCAAAAAACCTCATACAATGGTACCTCTGGGTACGCACACTTCTGGTTGCATATCCTTCAGGATGCGAATGTAGCAAACCCGGAAGTATTTTTCTGGGTTTCACCCTGCGCACATGCGCAAAAGCGGCACCTCTGGTTGAGAATTCCTCAGGATCCGACTGGAGCTCCGGAATGGATCCTGTGCGCAACCGGAGGTACCACTGTAATCCTATCAATGTTCTGCCTTCTTTTGCATTTCTTCCAAGGGCCTGCCAGCTTCACCATTCCCTTTGCTGAATAATGCCAATCTATATGTAGCATCATGTGGCTCAGTGGCAGGCAAACATTTCAGAATCACCCAGGGCAAAAGAGTAATCTTAAACCAAGGAAGAAAGAACATCTCAGGCATGTGAGAAAATTAACACCAAAATAGCCTGCGACTTAGCTAAAATGCTGACTTGGCTGGAGACAGAAATTGCTATGTCAGGCCAAGACACTCAGCATTACCAGGAAAACAATTGCAACAACGAATTTGTTGGAAACAGGTATTTTTACTCTCAGACAAAAAGCAAAGCTTTTTATTTCACAGCATCTGGCTTCCTCTTTACTGTTCAATGACAGAGGGCTACATGCTTTCATTTAAAGGTGAAAAACAAACCCTGGCTTTTCAATTTATAGCTGCTTACTATAAGCTTGTGTGCATGTCAGATAGTTTTAAAAGAAAAAGAGACAGAAAGATTTCCTTGTTGAATCTCTCCAAGATCCATCTTCACAGACTCCACAGTGGGCATCTCCAGCTAAAGAGGGGCTAGGTCCTGGGTCCAAGACACACACTGAATTTGAGCAGGATGAACTATCAGACTCCATAAACTAAACATGGGAGTGGCAAACATCTATCTCTCATGCCTTCCACTCTTTTTGCATCTACCTGATTTTTCAGACCAACTTGCACTGAGCTGGCCAGGAGCCCATTTCCTTGCCTGGGGCCATCATTTATCTGTTGGAATATCCTTTTGGAGCTACAGTGCCTAAGTGAATAAATGCCTGTCTTAACAACAGTAATCCAGTTTGCCTCTGATCTAATGCTAATCAATCCCACTGCTGCAGAGTTGGCTAATAGTGTTGAAATAATGTCCAGCACTCACCTTGAGAAGCTCAGGGAAGGAAAGCGGGGAAGAGCTGGAGATGTTGACTGTCCATTGATTGACAGCGAAGGTCCAATTTTCTGAGTGCTGCCTTAGAATAGCTAGTCAATATTTCCTTCTCCCTTTCTGCCTAATTTTAACCAAATGAACCATGTTGAATGAGACACCTGTCAGCCACCTTCTTTAACAAGATCTCACTGAAGGGAGGACAAGAACTAGGTGTACCCGCAGAACCTCATACCATGCCCTGTCCTACCTTGTCAGGCTCCATAATCAAGTTGGCTTCTTTGCATATTCAATGATCTAGGGGTTACTCCGCCTGCTGTTTTTCAAATATGTTGCTTCAGTGTCTATGTACTGCACAACAAACTGCACTATAGGAATCTATAGTGCATTTATAAAACAGTGTACAAATTCTTATTCAACAAATATTCATTTTGCTTGAGAAGAACTATTGATTAATGTGACGAAATGGCTGTGCAACTGCAACTGGCCTCCTTTTCTAAATAAATCTGCTCTTCCACACTTGGGTGGATGTCAAATGGTACTTCATGGAAGTTCCTTAACTTTGATTTACAACCATCCTTTTCATACACGTCAGCATTCACAATAAACAATGGAAATCTCTCAACATTCAACCATTGAACATGTATGCATAAACAAAAAGGGAAAAAATATATTACTTATCTACTTACTGTGTTATTACTTTGTTTGCACTGAACTTCCTTCCACCTCTTACCTGGGTTCTTAGAATTCTATTTTGTATGCTTTTCCAATTGTGTCTAATCTTCTATTAACCATCGTTTCCACTATTTCTACTAGTTCTCTTTGCAAGTCATTCTAGCACAGTCAAAAAATCGCTGCAGTAGTCTTTCAGATATTTTTTTAAAATTACTCCAATTATTGTTAAATTTTGGGTACTCTTGTGTCAGGAGCCCAGGCTGCAGTCTTGATAACACAGCATGCAAGTTGTAATTAGCTTGAAGATTTATTGCAATACAAACAATTAGCCTTGGACATCTAACTGAACGTCCATGGCTTATGAATCAGTTGACCCTTCTGAAGAATGCTTTCTGGTTCTGCAGAATATCTTGAACCTATGATCCTTACGCTTCAGAGTTTGCTTCCTGTCTAATACCTTTCCCATATGACGACTCCTTGGGCTCAGATGATTAATTGCCTCCTCTTCCGGTGAGGTAATGCTATGCCGCCTGCTTTCCAAGTCTGCCTGCGTGTCTTGAGCGAGCTGACTTCTCACCCTCCATCTCTCTGCTAGCTCCTTATCAACATTCCATTCTGTGTCAGAGAGAGAGAGGGTGGAGGACTGCTGACTGACTCATGCAGTATTTCTCTACTTGGGGCAGATGTGTTCATGACACCTTGGTCTCTTAACTGCCCGTCAGCTTATCCATCTCTGCATATTCCATCAACTTCACTTGCCAGGCCCTCTTTGTTGGAATTTGGGCTCCTTTCCAGTTTTGTGCTATCAATACTCTCGCTTGTATTCAGCCCAGCACTCCCATAGTTGCATAAACATCCCCAGTGCTCCCTACAAATTTTGAAAGCGATAAGAGCAGTAAAACTTTAAATACAAAGTGAGGATGGTGTTTTGCTCTAGGCTATAGCCTGGTCAATCATAAACGAGTACTCAAAACACTTGAGGGGGGCACCTCCAGCACCACCCTGCCATCCCCTTAACACACCCCTAGGTAATCCTGATACCTCCCACTCTGGGTTTCCAAAGCAGACAGAGCAGGAGTGAGCATGCGAGGCCCATCCCAAACATCAATGGGCTCCTCATCAAAACTTTATGTCAATAGTGTGAAAGTCTGCTGAAGGTTCTTTAAAAAAGAGTTCTTGACTGAACATGCATAGTAACTCCCCCAGAGATTGGAACCCAGATAAACCAGGACTGCAGATTAGAACCTTGGAAAGGTCAGGCTTCCAAAATAATAATAATAATAATAATAATAATAATAATAATAATAATAATAATAATAATAATAATAATGCAGGGAATGCTCAAAATGGATCTTCTTGCTCCCACAGCCTGAAGTCGTTCAGTCCAGAGAAGCTGTACCAGCTGTTAGTTCTTCTTCCACACATGCTCAAAGCAGTATTTGCTTTCTTTCCCTACCCTCGTTTCATTGTCTGCACCAATCAGCTTCTTTCTTAACTCGCATGTGACTTCCCTTGAAATGTGATCCAATTTCTGCTTTCCATCCTCTCTGCTCACTTTTTCCTCCTTGCCCCTCCTTTCCCCTTTATCAGCTCAGTGCCTACAGATTATCCTGTTAAGAGGCAAAATAAGGACTTGTCAACGCTTCTTAGGCAGCCTTTAAGATGAAAATAACTTTCCTAACCTTTTTATAAATGCTTTATTTTCTGCTTCCTTTGCTGCGTCTCAATATAATTTTGACTGTCTTGAGGATCTTCAACACACAAGGAAAGGAAGGGAGGGAGAATCACCATCATCATCATAATAATAACAACGAAATGCTATTTCTGACGAGATGATAAAGACCTCAGGTATTACATGCAAAATCTTGCCTTCAAAAGGAGAAATTGAGATAGGTATTTTGTTCACTGTTCAATGCCAGCCCATAATCTCCCTGCTTTCTTTTCCTTTTTCTCCTTTGCCTGGGCATGTAGCTGTGCTCATCTCTCTCAAGCAGAAAGCCTCTTCCCTTACTTCTGCCGCTGGAGCCAATTACCCAACTGCCACTGCTACTTCCAGAGACAGATGGAGGCAAAAGCGCAGCTCCATTTCAACCTTTATCTTCTGCCTGTCTCTGTCTCATGGTTCTGTCTGTCCAAGCTCTGCTCACCACCATTTGTGAAGAGATCTATGGGTGTGATGATGAAATCTCAAATATAATGGGAAATTAGTCCTATATAGCTCAGGGCCACAATAACTCAATTACCACCTCTTTCCATTTGAACCTACCTGGACCCTGAGATGATCCTCTGAGGCCCTTCATTGTATGCCTCCTCTACTGAAGTCCAACACAGTGACTTCCCATTTGTGGAATGCTCTCCCCAGGGAGGTTCGCCTGGCGCCTTCATTATACACCTTTAGGTGCCAGGCAAAAACGTAATTCTTCAGTAGATCTTTGTCTGATTAACATCTTGTTCCACTTTTAAATGTGCTTGTGGGAGGGGGAATGTGGGGGTTATTGGTTTGTGGTTTTTTGCTCCGGTTTTTTATCATCTGTTTTGTGCTTTAATATTATATTTTTATGTTGTGTACTGCTCTGAGAGCTGGAGATGAAGGGTGGGATACAAATGTAATAAACAAACGAGCGGGGGAATGTCAGGAGACTGCTGTGTGAATGCAGCCAGAGAGAGTTAGAGTGAGTGCAAAACAACAACAACAACAATAACAACAACCCCAAGGAGCTATACCATACTTTTTGCTCCATAGGGCGCACTAAACCATAGGGTGCACCTAGTTTTTAGAGGAGAAAAACCAGAAAAAATATTTTTTCTGGTTTTCCTCCTCTAAAAGACTGGGGCAGAGGGGTGCTGCTGGTACTTCCCTGCCAACCCCATAGAAAAAACAAGCCTGCTTTGGCGAACGGGGTTGGCGGGGAGCAACCAGCAGCATCCCTCCGCTGCCGCTGCCCCCACCTCTGCATTCAGGGGTGACAGAGAGTGAAAGAAAGAGGGAGAAGGAAGGAAGGAGAGAGGGGGGAGGGAAAGAGGAAGAGAGAGGGAAAGAAGGAGGGAAGGAGGGAAGAGAGGGAGAAGGAAGGGAGGAAGAGGAGAGAGAGGAAGGGAGGGAGGGAGGGAGGGAGGGAGGGAAGGAAGGAAGGAAGGAAGGAAGGAAGGAAGGAAGGGGTGGTGTGTGTGTGTGAGAGAGAGAGAGAGAGAGAAGGAAGGGAAAGAGGGAGAAAGAAAGGGGGGAGGAAGCCTGCTCTTGCGAGAGGTGGTGGCAGGATGAGCACCCCGAAAGGAGTGCTTTCGGGGCCCTGATCCCGTCGCCACCTCTTGCAGGGGCAACCGCATCTCCCTTCTCCCCATCTCGCTGTGGGGCGAGCAGAGGGAAAGCGGCCCAGATGGAGCCCTCCCTCGCTGCTCACCCCAAAGCAGCAGGGCTAGGCAGCAGCTAAGCGTCTCCTGCGCAGCCCCGCTGCTCCAAAGCAAGCTGTGAGGGAGGGAAATGGAATCCTCCCTTGTGGTTCACCCCAAAGCAGCGGGGCTGGGTGGGAGCTAAGTAGCTGCTGCCCAGCCCAGCTGCTCTGCAGCTGGCAGCCGAGGGGAGCGAGGAAGCCCGATTTCGGGCTGCTCGCCCCTTCCCCACCACTCTGCCACTGGCGGCAGAGGGGGGCGGAGAAGCCCGATTTTGGGCTGCTCGCCCCTCCCCCGCTGCTGAGAGCCATGGCCCTGGCAGTGGCATCCCTCCGCTCGAGGGATCCCGCTGCCGTCCAGTGCCTTCTCTCCATAAGATGCCTAGACATTTTCCCTTAGTTTTTAGGAGGTAAAAAAAATCTAAATTTACCAGGGAAAGAACAAATAGGCTTCTCTAAAGGCTGCTCTACTTTAGACCACTGCCTTGTACTTATGCATTTGGTCGAAAAATATAAGTCGCAAAAGCAATCTAAGATTTATGCAGCTTTTGTAGACTTTCGTGTTGCCTTTGACTCAATTGACCGTGAAAAATTGTGGAAGAAACTTGTTGAGCTAAAAATTGATCAACGCCTATTGATTCTAATACAAAATCTATATTCTTTTAATATTTGTCAAGTCAAACTTAATATTAAAGGTCATCTTTCCTCTGATATCCCAAACACGAAAGGGGTAAAACAAGGATGTATTCTTGCCCCCTTTCTATTTAATTTATTTTAATCAGATCTGCCAGATTACTTTCAAAAAATAGAATCACACACACCCAAACTTAATCAGAAACACGTTCCTCTTTTATTATACGCTGATGACACAGTCTTGCTATCATTAACAAGCTTGGGTTTGAAATGTCTTATACTTTCCCTGACCCTCTACTGTGAAACTAACAAACTCTCTATAAATTATGAGAAGACAAAAATTTTGGTCTTCTCTAACGGCTGGAAATTAGAGAAATGGAAAGTAAGAGAGCAAGAAATCCAACAAGTGAAGATGTATAGATATCTGGGAATTCTATTCCAGAGCAATTTGGGGTGGTCTATCCATCGCACAAATGCTATAAAACAGGCAAAGTGTACCTCATCAGTAGTTACTCGTTTTTATTATCAGAAGGGAAATCAATTTATCCCTGCGGCCAACCAGATATTCCAAGCAAAAGTGCTATCCCAGATATTTTATGGGATCCCACTATGGGTACAAGCATTTAACAGTGACTTAGAAAAGATTCACTCTAGTTTCTTGAGACGTATCCTTGGACTCCCAAATGTTATTAAATATGAAACCATGTGTGCAGAATTAGGCATACACACAATGGAATACTGGGCTTGGACCACTGCTATAAAATACTGGCTGCGCTGCCATTTCCGCTGTCCACCATCAAGCTTGCTCTCTGACCTGCTTAAGGACTCCTATAAAACTAGATGGTACCAACTCCTAGAAAATAAAATCAGATCGATAGGCGTCACGCTGGAGCCCTTGTACAATTCAAGCGAGCAACATATCTTTCACAATGTCCAAATTAGACTAAAGGATGTTGAGAGACAAAATATTGTGGCAGCAGTAAATAAAATTTGCTCTCCCATATTCTATGATTTAAATATCCTAGATAGCAGGGTCAACTATGTCACTAAACTAATAATACCAGCCCAACGTAGGGCATTTATGTTGGCCCGACTGAATATCTTTCCCTCTGCATTTGTCAGGGGTAGATATCAGAATATTCCCAGAAACAAGAGATACTGCAGATGTTCCCTGAATGTCCCAGACACTGTAGAGCATATTCTCTTTTATTGTCCACTACACAGTATGCTGCGTGAAAGCGTGTTGTCCCCCCTTTTGAGTGGTTTGAAACTGCAGCATGGTGGAAGTGTTGGATTCTGTCTCTCTGACATTGTCCAAGGGGTGACTGCGGGGGTAGCCGAGATTTTGGCAGCAGTGCTTCAAGGGGTAGTACTTTAACAGGACGAAATTCTAGATTTTACTAATACACACATACGATCAGCCTATGAGTTTAATTGTTGTTTCTTTGTGTATATATATTTTAAAGTTCTTGTATGTGATTCTTTCTCTCGTGCTTTTACATGTAAATGCCTAATAAAGGTTTGATAAGTAAGGAGGTAAAAAATGTGTCTTATGGAGCGAAAAATATGGTAATTAAGATGCAATTTGTAAATGTGCTCCTAACAGTACAGTAATACTAAGCTGTAGAAGACTACTTAGGGGTGGACTGAGAAGACAGTGAACCCAACTTACCTTAACAGGTGGTTCAGATGCGTGCTCCCCACGGCACACCAGTTAGCTCCATCTGCACTTGGTTCTGGCTTTGCCTTCTGTTGGACTGCTGGCTTCCCACCCTACCAGTCCCAAAAGGTATGAGATAATACAGGTTGGTAGTGAGAATTACAACAAAAACTTGGTTTGATTAGTTGGCAAGCCTTGTTAGGCAAACAGAGTGCAGCCTCAGCCTCTTCTCCAGGATGTCAGGTGTTGGGCCAAGCCTGCATTGCTGTCTTAGTTGTCACTGGCCCAGGACTGGGCTTCCCATCCACAGGGTTCATTGCTGCCAATGGGATTCCAGTATGTTCTTTGCATGGGAGGTATAATAAGCAGAAGAATCCCGTACTTGCCTAGTTCAGTCAATGTTTCTCCCTTCCCCTTTTCACAGAAGCTGCAATCACAGTGCATTGTCACTGGCCTCCCACCCCACATTCTGTCTCTCTCAGAGTTATCAGTGGTGTTACTTCTTTAAACTTCACTTAATTTTGTAAAAAAACAAAACAAAAAACTGACACTGGAAAGACCTGTCAGGAGTAAACATGGACCAATGGTACCAAGTAGTATGGGAAACAGCCCTACTGGAAAAACTAACCAGTAACCTGAAACCAAAATGGGGACAAACAGAGGAAGACACCTTCACCCCGGTATGGCTCACCTTCATCACACACACAGCCCAACAAGACAATGACAAAAATCTACTGACAGCATACAAATCAATATGGCTAACCTGATCCAAAACTCCCACCCACCCCACTCACACAGAAAACCAAAGATCACCGCAGCCAACCACAAATAAACAATCACACCCTACGCCAATCCTGACCTCTCTCACTGCCAAAGAAACACAAGCAAACAACAGAGAACCTACACAAACAACGTTGACACCAAACCCTACACATATTAAGGAAAATAGAAACATCATCACCCCACCTCACCCATTCCCCACCCCACCCACCTCCTTCCCCCCTTCTCTCCCTAATGTCTCAACAACCAAATCTGATTTGCAAAAATGTTACATGAAAAAAATACGAGAGAGACATTGCACACACTTTTGTAAATCAAGAATATCTTAAATAAATAAATAAATACTGACAGTAAACCATACATATAATAATAATAATAATAATAATAATAATAATAATAATAATAATAATAATAAATGCTGAAGCTGACATGGTGTCTTCAAAGAGATATTTGCATCCAGATGTGTCACTGGCCTCAGGGTATCTTCTGATGGGATGGTGATTGTGCTCTATTTATTTTACAACGAGAAGGAAAAAAGTTAGTGTGCAGTCTGGTTTGCATTTGATAGAGCAACTTTTTGTTGTTGTTGTTGCTTGTTAGGAATGAGACCCAATCAGCATATTACACAAGTGATCTGCACAGGCTGCCAATTTGTTACTGGGTCAAATTAAATGTGTTGTGATTCCTTTCTAAAGCCATTAACAGCTTGGGGGCCAGTTTACCTTATCCTCTGGAACTCCCTGCCTATTGTGATGCAGCTCCACAAATCATCGGGGGGGGGGGGGAGCTGTGTGATGACATACTTGCATTTTTATAATATGGAAGACATGATCCCTGACTAAGATGACATATTGAGAGAGAAAGGAGCCCTACCTGAACTTGCAAAGGGGTGGCACTGAAGCAACACAGTTTGGAGGAAAATGGCTATGAATAGTTATAGAAATTTCTCAAAAATAGGAAGTTTTAGGAAACAGCCCCTCCCCTAAAGAAGCATGCCTTTGTGAGTCCAAAATGTTTGTCTTCAGGTCATGTCAATGTGGACTGTTGCTACTTGAAAGCTGTTGACTATTGACCTCTAGACTAGATGAATACCTGACTGCTTGTGTATCTGTATAAACATTTGCAGAGAAGAGGGGTTTTAAGGTTTGGGATTGTTGTTGGGTTTTTTTTTATGGCGTAGGGTTGTTGTTCTGGTTTTTTAAGGGAGGGGGATTTGTTTCAGATCTAGTGTCCAGAGGAGGGCATGTCTGCTTTTAGGCATCGGGTAAAACCTTTTATTTTTTAAAAAATGCTCAGGCCTTTGGTCCTTAATTTGGAAGGTAATTAGTTAAGACCATGCCCACTTTTTATGGTCATCCTAAGTGGGGTGGGTTGTTCTGTTTGCATATATTTTTCGACGAGCACTTTAGGTCTTGTTTGCTTTTTAAAATTCATGGTTTTAATGTTTCTGGATATTTCTATATTTGTCCTGTAGGCTGTTTTGAGACATCTCAGTGTAAAAACAAAAAGATGAATAAATACAATAATTTATTAAAGGTAAAGGTAAAGGGACCCCTGACCATTAGGTCCAGTCGCGAATGACTCTGGGGTTGTGGCGCTCATCTCGCTTTACTGGTTGAGGGAGCCGGTGTACAGCTTCCAGGTCGTGTGGCCAGCATGACAAAGCCGCTTCTGGCGAAGCAGAGCAGCGCACGGAAACGCCGTTTACCTTCCCGCTGGAGCGGTCCCTATTTATCTACTTGCACTTTGATGTGTTTTTGAACAGCTAGGTTGCCAGGAGCTGGGACCGAGCAACGGGAGCTCACCTGTCACGGGGATTCGAACCGTCAACCTTCTGATCGGCAAGCCCTAGGCTCTGTGGTTTAACCCACAGCGCCACCTACATCCCTAATAATAATTTATTATGGTGCTGCAGAAACAGAAATTTGGGGAGGAGGGAGGGCACTGATGGCCCCATTTTCACCCCTCTGACTCTTGAGAAAGATGATGGGATGAGCTTTTTCTGTCCTCTGCTTTAGCAAAAGGGACCCCCCCCCTCCCCGACTACCATTAACTCTCCAACTGGGAGATGAAGGCTCTCTTTCTCCTGTTGCCCAGAAAGCTATCTTGGCAGGAGGTTGGCGACAGCTTAAACCTGTCCATGCTTCCAGCATGTTGTCATATCAGCCATCCACTCAGCAACCCTGACACCAAGAAAGACTGCAACATATCACTACTGTCTCTGTGCCACAGATTTCTTTCTTTTTCTAAAAAAAGGAAAGAAGGACACAGGAGGGTGGGTGTTAGGCTTGTAGCTCACTTGTTCCACCGGTGTTTTGCAGAGCCAATGCCAAGTTTGCTGTGTAGAGAGAGAGTTGTTGCATTAAAAGCACTGACAGGCAGCCTTTATATAGTGTGTCCTTTCCTTCACTGTGTCTTATTCCCCTGTTTTGTGATTATATTGGTTAATAATCTCAGGCCTCAAATGCTCCCCTTGTTATGCAGATGATACATTGATCTCCTGTCCTCCCTGCCAAGTATCTTCCACCTGCAAGAGCAACAGCAGTAAACATATTCTAATATGCTGGATTCATTGTGTTCCGTGCTCAGGCACAATAGTCCCTGGTATAGGAATATAGATTCAGGCACTTCACAACCAGCCCAACGCTATCAGGTTCCATGGAAGATTGAAGCTCATAAAGGGAAGTGCCCGGTCTGAGCACAGAGCAGGCAAAAGGAGGGATCTGGTTGGCTCAAATGTGGTCCTGCAGGCTGAAGTCTCCTCCTCCCGAGGAAGCTACAGAAAATGTTGTCTCTGCAGGGAGCTAGAGCCAAAAAGACTTGATGTAGACTGGCAAGACCTCCTGGAGGAGCTGGTTGCCTAGTTAAAGGGTCCCCACGTTGCTTTGCAGCCTGACTTCTGCGAGGATAGTGAACTAGAGGTATGGCAAGGGTGGTGGCATGGCTGTATCTTCTGCCTGGAAGGGACCCAGGAAGGTCCTGAGGGCTCACCCACCCCTCATTCCCAAGGAAGCTCCCTGAACCTCATTTTCATCAGAGTTCTCCACTATGAACTGCAAGGTCTCCAGGTTATGGGGACATGGGGTGTTTTGTCTACAGGTGCCTCCTACCCATTCAAAGGAGCAGAGCAGCGGTCATTTTTTCTACATACTCATACATTTGGGCTAAGAATGTGGTGGCAGTCCAGTATAAATCCAGCACTTAGGCACTATTATTGTGTCAGTGACATTGCAGAATACCCCTGCAAACACACACACACACACACCCTACCAAGCTCAGGGGTTGTCTGCAATGTAGCACTAAAGGAGATTGTTCCACTGGTGATATATAGGACCAGAATTCAGGAGAGGAGTCAGAAACAAGGAGCATCTTTGGTCAGCTGGGACAGTTGGATCACATGAAGTAGCTGAAACACACAAGATATTGGAACTGTAGGTCTGCATGAGCCTCTCTCTAGCAAGCCAGAAACTGCTTAGTTGCAAAGGGCTTAGGAATAGAAATTTCTGTGCTCATATAGCCTTAAATGAGGCCTGGCTGGATAAAACTGACTTTGCAGATCCAAATCCCTTAATCTCTGGCATACTTAACTGCATTAGCCAGATTACAGGAGTTGCACCCACAGTAATTGCACTCAATGGAAAACCTGTGTGCAATTTCACACTAAAAGGGAGAAGAATAAAAGAGGCAGGTATCAGTTCACTGTAATCCCCCTGCAACTGCAGCTCCCTAAACAGGTAGGATGTGCTGTATGGACCTGTAAAGATGTAAACAGGCATTTAAATGGTGGACATTGCTTTGTCAAGCAATGACCAGGATACTCAAAACATCTCATTCCAACTTTATTGCAACTTTGTTTACTAAATCTGTGGGATGATCAATTGAAAGGTTTGAGCTCTCAGGAACCCCTGGCATGGATTCTGCCAAGATGGGGTTAAGCCAAATGCACATACTTCTATTGCATCAGAGGTTCTGAGATAACTCTGTTGGCCATTTTCTGCCCCGTAGCTTTTGCAGAACGAATTGGATTCAAAGAGCCATTTCTTTTGTGTATGTGTGTTTAGACATAGCTCTGGTGCAACAGCTGTAGATGGGTAATTTGGAAACAAATCCATCTCACTTGCTTAAAAGAGGAGATTTGGCTTCCACCTAAGAGCTTGTAAACATAAAAATGCTGCATGATAAGTGGCAAGGTTAGGGAAATGGAAAGCTGCCTGCCCCCTTTCTGTCCCTCTGCTGACAAGCATAGTTCTGGAACATGAGTGACATGTTAATTTATCACCCCACAGAAAATTGCTGAGCATTGGAATTATTTTGTGAAACAGATAATTGGGGTAGTTACTTGCAGTCCTCTAATTAAATAAATCAAATGAGGTAAAATGTTCATTTTAATTGTGTTAACTCTACCCTAAAGGAAAAAAAATGTAATTCTTTCAGCGTTTCAAATCTGCAGTCATCTTGGATAACAGCATGTCCATGTTAACCTGCTTAATTTTGCATAATTTGTTTGGGGAGCGAAATGCAGATACAGTGGTACCATGGTTCTCAAACTTAATCCCTTCTGGAAGTCTGTTTCAAAACCAAAGCATTCCAAAACCAAGGCGTGATTTCCCATAGGAAGAAATGCAAAATGGATTAATCCGTTCCAGACTTTAAAAAACAACCCCTTTAACATGAATTTTAGTATCTAATGCAGACATAGGCAAACTTGGCCCTCTAGATGTTTTGGGACTACAACTCCCATCATCCCTAGCCAATAGGACCAGTGGTCAGGGATGGAAGTTGTAGTCCCAAAACATCTGGAGGGCTGAGTTTGCCTATGCCTGATCTAATGAGACCATTGATCCATAAAATGAAAGCAATAATCAATAGCCTATCTTGATTTCAGCAAGGCCTTTGACAAGGTGCCCCATGATATTCTTGTAAAGAAGCTGGTAAAATGTGGGCTAGACAATGCTACCATTCAGTGGATTTGTAACTGGCTGACTGACCGAACCCAAAGGGTGCTCATCAATGGCTCCTCTTCATCCTGGAGAGAAGTGACTAGTGGGGTGCCACAGGATTCTGCCTTGAGCCCAGTCTTATTCAACATCTTCATCAATGACTTGGATGATGGGCTTGAGGGCATCGTGATCAAGTTTGCAGATGACACCAAATTAGGAGGGGTGGCTAATACCCCAGAGGACAGGATCACACTTCAAAATGACTTTAACAGATTAGAGAACTGGGCCAAAGGAAACAAGATTAATTTTAACAAGGAGAAATGTAAAGTACTACACTTGGGCAAAAAAATTGAAAGGCACAAATACAGGATGGGTGACACCAGGCTTGAGAGCAGTACATGTGAAAAGGATCTAGGAGTCTTGGTAGACCACAAACTTGACATGAGTCAACAGTGTGATGCAGCAGCTAAAAAAGCCAATGCAATTCTGGGCTGCATCAATAGGAGTATAGCGTCTAGATCAAGGGAAGTAATAGTACCACTATATTCTGCTCTGGTCAGACCTCACCTGGAATACTGTGTCCAGTTCTGGGCACCACAGTTCAAGAAGGATACTGACAAGCTGGAACGGGTCCAGAAGAGGGCAATCAAAATGGTCAAGGGCCTGGAAACGATGCCTTATGAGGAACGGCTTAGGGAGCTGGGTATGTTTAGCCTGGAGAAGAGAAGGTTAAGGGGTGATAAGATAGCCATGTTCAGATATATAAAAGGATGTCATATAGAGGAGGGTGAAAGGTTGTTTTCTGTTGCTCCAGAGAAGCGGACACGGAGCAATGGATTCAAACTACAAGAAAGAAGATTCCACCTAAACATTAGGAAGAACTTCCTGACAGTGAGAGCTGTTCGGCAGTGGAATTTGCTACCAAGGAGTGTGGTGGAGTCTCCTTCTTTGGGGGTCTTTAAGCAGAGGCTTGACAGCCATCTGTCAGGAATGCTTTGATGGTGTTTCCTGCTTGGCAGGGGGTTGGACTGGATGGCCCTTGTGGTCTCTTCCAACTCTATGATACTATGATTCTATAAAATAAATAAGACAGTGTTGTAGATGATAAAATAAAAAAAAAATCTTACCTGCACTGATGATAGCCATTGCTTGGGTGGGGGGCTTTTATCCATTTCTGCAGTTACACAATCCATCAATCAGTCAATCACTAGCTGAACTGGGTTCCATACAGTCACAAAAACAAATTAACCAAAAAAGCCACAGAAACACAAAATAAATACAGTGGTGCCCCGCTAGACGAATGCCTCGCTAGACGAAAAACTCGCTAGACGAACGGCATTCGTCTAGCAGAAGCTGCCCACAAGACGAAAAAGTCTATGGGGCTGCTTCGCAAGACAAAAAATTTTCGTCTTTTTTTTTTCCATTGCCGCTGTCATTGCCGCTTCGCTAGATGAAAAAACCGCTAAACGAAAAAATTTGCAGAACGAATTATTTTCGTCTAGTGGGGCACCACTGTAGCAAAAATAAAAGCGTTTGACTTCAGAAATGTTTGAAAACCAAGGGGCAGCTTCTGAGTGGTGCAGGTGCCCCAGAAACAATAGCATCAGACGTTCGGCTTCCAAAAAAACATTCGAAAACCGGAACACTTACTTCCAGGTTTTTGGCGTTTGGGAACCAAGCCATTTGAGTACCAAGGTACCACTGTATGCTCCTTCCTGCACTGTTTGTGGGCTTTCTAGAAGCATCTGGCTGGCTATTGTTGGGACCAGGAGGTTGCAAATGGGTTGCTAAATGGATGCTTAGTCTGATCCAACAGAGCTCTGCTAGGTTCTTAATGTCAGGGACTGGCACTGTTGAGCATCTGCTGAACTGTACCCTCCTGTAGTGGGGCATTTGTGATCTTCAGAGACCACATGATCCTCACTGTCACCAATGATGTCTTGCCCATGTTCTTTCCACAAGGAACCTGGAGCTTGCACTATTAGACTCCCTCCCCAAATTATGGCTTCCAGAGTTCCCCTTTGGGCAGCCTTTTGCCAAAAAGAACACCTTTCATTGCCATGTCTTATGGAATCAGGCCACTTCCTTGCCTGGCTCAGCATTGCCTCCAGGCTTTCAGACAGGAGTCTTTCTCAGCCCGACTTGGAGATGTCAGGGACTGAACTTAACACTTTTTGCATACAAAGCATGTTCTCTGCCACTGAGCTACAGCTTTTCCCCAAAGATTACACAAATATCTACAGAGAGCTGTAATGCAGCAATAAATTTGTGTGCAAACCAAGTGCAGGTCATCATGTATGATAACTGTGCATGAAAAAGTCATGCTCAAAATTCATGTGTATGACTTCTTTGTGTGTGGTTGTTATTGGGTTGTTTAATTTTAAAATATTTATATCCCACCTCTCACATTTTAAAGCAGTTTGCAACATCATTAAAATAGCAATGCACGATTTAATAAAATGAAAAACCTGCTAGAAAGAGTAGAAATATACCAGCAGCAAAAGGACAAGCTAACAGCACAATCCTTTCCATATCTACTCAGAAGTAAGTCCCACGGAGTTCAGGTAAGTGTGTATAGGTTTGCTGCCTGAAACAGTCATCAACAGCCTTTGCCCACATTAAAAACCAGTAGCAAGGTGTAGGGGGAAAGAACCCTTATGGTACCAAATCCCATTACAGGCTCAAGAACAGAAGAAGAGCCTTGGTGGGTCAGACCAAATTCCTATATCTAGTCCAGCATCTTGTTCTCCCAGTGGCCCATCAGATGCTTTTGAGAAGCCAACAATCAGAACACGAGAATAGCAGCACTTTGGGCTGCAAGCCCCATCAGCCCCAGCCAGTTTGCCCTGTTGTTGGGGATGATGGGACTTGTAATCCAACAACATCTGGAGGGCACTTGGTTGGGGAAGACTGATCTACAACCTGGAGTTTCAATGAAGTTCTGCTCAGAGTTATTTCCCCAGCCATGGTGTGAGAAGCAAGCAAACAAACTGAGACCCAGCTGGCAAAAGCTGGTGCTGGCATGGGCAGCAACCACTAATAACCCCGGGGAGTTCATGATGGAACAGAACAGTCAATCGTCTTTACAACTGATTGATTGAATATAGCATGCCCACTGTAGCCTCTTTTTATGGCGTCAATCCTGGAATGGTAAAGAATGCTTTATTGTCTAAGGAATACTTATGCAAACAAGCTCAATGGTTTAATAGGAAACACCTGGAGATGCCGCCCAGGAAGGTGCTGTAAATTCCACCATCCCTTGTATTTATGAGGCTTTTTCTCCCCACTGTTATTTATAGTTTTCCAGATTCACTGTAGCTCCTTTACATAGATTAGCATAGAGTGATATATGAGTCAGAAACATCTTGAGAGGAGGAGGTGAAAACCGACAGTTTTTTGTGGCTTCCACTACAAGCCTTTTGCAAAAAAAAATGTCTTTTTCCTGTTCTGAAGAATGTAAGAAGAGTCCTGCTGGATCAGACCACTTACGTAATTTTAGCATTCTGTTGTTACAGTTACTTATGCAGAGGGAGGGGGACATGAGATACTTTAGGGATGGGTGGCTTTAAGAAGGGGGCAGTAAACACACCTCTGCTAGGTCCTACCTGTACTGCAGGGACGGGGAATTTGTAATCTGTGGCCCTCCAGGCATTGCTGAACAACAGCTCCTACTGTCCCTGATCCTTGGCCATGCTGGCTGAGACCAATAGGAGCTGGAGTCTAGCAACACTTGAAGCTTCACGGTTCCCCATCCCTGCTGTACGATGGACAACCCTCGATGTCCATAGGGCATCAAGCAGGAAGAGTGTGTGGGGAGCAGCCAAGGCAGGCAATGCCAAGGCAGAAACTGGTGATTTAGGAACAGAGATGAGACAGAAAGTCACGTGTGGAGCTGGGTCAGAACCCAGTAATTGAAACTGGAGTCATAAGCAGGTAGGTCAGGGGCAGAATGTGGAGTGACTCATACAGTGGGACTGAACATTCACCTGCGGCATTGTCCTTCCTCCATTCCTTCCTTCTCTCCCTCTCCCCTCTTGCACGTGCGCACCCCCCCCCCCCCATCCCAAGTTCTTCTGACAGAAATGGCTGATCTTTCTTTCATGCAGATCTGGACTCATCAGAGAGATACTTCCTGGTGCATCAAACCTGATACAAAGGGGGCTAATGTCTATGGAAATTCCAAAGGGAATTAAGTCATTCACCTAATTAAGTAATTTTAATATTTATGGAAAATAGAATGTAAGATAACAGCACCTTCCAATATGTAGAATTCCCATGCATATAGCAGACCATCCATCTCTGGGGATAGCTCACCTGCCACTTCTCCTGTTCCATAGCCTCACAGGAGCATGCAGCTGCAGAAGCAGCCATGGTCCTGGTGTGGACAGGATTGCAAACAACTCTTACAAGGGTGATTGGAATCACCAGCACGGAAGGCCCTACCGGCTGATCTTGATCCTTGGCTTGCTGTTGTTGTTCAGTCGTTCAGTCGTGTCCGACTCTTCGTGACCCCATGGACCAGAGCACGCCAGGCACGCCTATCCTTCACTGCCTCTCGCAGTTTGGCCAAACTCATGTTAGTAGCTTCGAGAACACTGTCCAACCATCTCATCCTCTGTCGTCCCCTTCTCCCCTTCTCCTTGGCTTAGACAGCGTTTTTTCTAGCTAAGCTAGCTGAACCTCCTGAAGAGCTGTCCACGGTCCTGATTGGAGTGGACAAAACTTTACAGTGGTACCTTGGGTTACATATGCTTCAGGTTACATACACTTCAGGTTACAAACTCCGCTAACCCAGAAATAATGCTTCAGGTTAAGAACTTTGCTTCAGAATAAGAACAGAAATTGTGCTCTGGTGGCGCGGCGGCAACGGGAGGCCCCATTAGCTAAAGTGGTGCTTCAGGTTAAGAACAGTTTCAGGTTAAGAATGGACCTCTGGAATGAATTAAGTTCTTAACCCGAGGTACCACTGTATTTATCTTCTTCCCCTGAAAGCCCTGAGGCCCAAAAGAGCAGGATAGGTAAGACAGAAGAAGGCTGGGCTCTGAGCTTCGATCTTGCTGGTGTCCTAGCAAGATCAGATTCCCACCCCCTTCTAACTTCTCTCTCTGCTGTGCAAAGTTGGGGAGAGGGAGACAACGAACTGTTCTGTTCTCTTTTTCTTCTGAGCTTTCTTCTCTTCACCATAATAGTTAGAAAATCAATAAGGGAAATTAAAGGCAAGGAGAGGTGGAGATGTGCCTGCCTGCCAGGGAAGGATATGAATGGAATGCTTCTAGGGTTAGAAGACAGAGGCATCATGGATGGGTCTGCATAGCTTTATTTTCCCTTTCTTTGCATGGGAAAAAAGAAGCGTTCTCTCTCCCAAGCAAGCGGGGAGAGTGAGTTGATTATATTGAGTTTACCTCCTACATTTTGGTTGGAGATCAATTTTAATGAATTTAACAGGGCCCCAGTGTTAGAAGACGAGAGGAGGGCTGGTGGGGAAGGAGAGCAGAACAGAAAGAGGTTTATTTCCTTGCACTAACATGATTACACTGCCACCTGGCAGGGAAGCATCCCTTGGCAACCTCTCATCTCTGTGCACTCCCTTTCCCTGGATCTCTGCCAACTGGACTTCTTGTGGGAGGACTGGAAAGGGAAGGAAGGGCTGCTGGACGCCTGGTGGCACTGCAAATAGATACAGGTGAAACTCGAAAAATTAGAATATGGTGGAAAGGTTCATTTCTTTCAATAATTCAACTTAAAAGGTGAAACTAATATACGAGATAGACTCATGACATGCAAAGCGAGATATGTCAAGCCTTTATTTGTTATAATTGTGATGATTATGGCATACAGCTGATGAGAACCCCAAATTCACAATTTCAACTTTGGGGTTTTCATCAGCTTTGTGCCATAATCATCACAATTATAACAAGCAAAGGCTTGACATATCTCATTTTGCATGTCATGAGTCTATCTCATATATTAAACTCCAGTAGCTAATGAAAACAATTGCTTACATAAATGGACTTTTCCACGATATTCTAATTTTTCGAGTTTCACCTGCAGTTCTCCATTCAGAGTGGCACCATTGGCTTTGAAAGCAGGAGGTGGCACACTATTTAAAGCAGGCATAGGCAAACTCGGCCCTCCAGATGTTTTGAGACTACTATTCCCATCATCCCCAACCACTGGTCCTGTTAGCTAAGGATGGTGGGAGTTGTAGTCCCAAAACATCTGGAGGGCCGAGTTTGCTTATGCCTGATTTAAAGCAATTCTACATAGAACAACAACAGTTCTCCATATTCAAGTAGCACCTTTAGTGCAACCAAAGAAAATACCACCCCCCCCAAAAAAAACTGCTCAGCTTGGTTCCCCAACCATTATCTCAGTTTCTGTTTGGCAATTTATTTTGTTCTGCTGGTGGCCCTCATTTGCCTAAGCTGTTGTGTAATCCAACTGGTTACAGGGGCTGCCATAATTATAAGCATCTAAGGGTTTGAACCCACATCCCTGAGATTAAGATTGTCTGAAAGAAGGCGCAGAGCCTGGGGAGTGGTGGTGGGACAACAATGAGTAGTCTCTGGGAAAAGAGAGAGAAGACTTGGAAGAGGAGGTGCTGGAAGCTGAAGGGGTACCAGAGTTCAGTGAGTTGGGAGAGTCTGTGGCAAAGAGCAGATCTGGGGCAGAAGCTGAAGCAGGTGAGTGGGAGGAGGGAGGCCAAGTGGCAGAGATGAATCAGGCTAGTGAAGAGTTTCTGGGAGGACTCAACTCCCTTCCCGACTCCCAGAACCAGAAAAGGGATGAAACAGGAGGAGCAAAGACAGGCCACATGCAGGAGCAGTCTGATTGCTTGCAAGAAGCCCTGGAGAAGAGGAGGCAGAGATGGCTGTGGGGAGGTGGGGACTTTTAGTCTTGGTAACTGTTTTCATGGAGTAGGACCTACAGAGCATGAGTTTCAGTGCTCATTAATTCCAATCTGTTACCTCCGAGGATGTGGACAGGCTGCTTGGATGAGTGAAGCCAACCACCTGTCTCCTTGATCCTTGCCCATCCTGGATTATAAAAGCTAGCTGGGAAGGGCTGGGCAATGGGCTTTGCAGGGTGATGAATGCTTCCCTCTGTGAGGGAGCCTTCCCAGACCCGCTGAAAGAGGCGGTTATTAAACCGCTTCTTTAAAAACCACCGTTAGATGCGGCCAATATGGCCAACTATCGCCCAGTCTCAAATCTTCCATTCTTGGGCAAGGTGACTGAGCGAGTGGTTGCTGAACAACTCCAGGCATGCCTGAAAAAGCGGACCATTTGGATCCCTTCCAGTCAGGATTCATCATGGGACTGAAACTGCCTTGGTCGCACTGGTCGATGATCTCCGGCGGGCTAGGGACAAAGGTGAGAGCTGTTTCCTAGTTCTGCTGGATCTTTCAGCGGCTTTTGACACCATCAACCATAACATCCTTCTGGACCATCTAGAGGGGTTGGGAGCTGCGGGCACTGTTATACAGTGGTTCCACTCCTTCCTCCTGGGCTGTGTTCAGAAAGTGGTGGTGGGGGCAGGGCCGTCTTAAAGGGATCGGCCGCCCTGGCGTGACGATCCCTGGGCGCCC
This sequence comes from Lacerta agilis, assembly GCF_009819535.1. Taxonomy (NCBI): domain Eukaryota; kingdom Metazoa; phylum Chordata; class Lepidosauria; order Squamata; family Lacertidae; genus Lacerta; species Lacerta agilis. The sequence goes on from NC_046320.1 coordinate 508,268, forward strand.
CCGGTGGGCCACCTCTCCGCTCACCTCCCTCCCGCGCTGGCCGCCCCTCGGGAGGGGTGGGTGGGCGAACGGGAGATGAGGGGCGTGGCGCTGCAAGCCGGCCGCCCTCCAGAGCCCCAGCTGGAGCGCTGGGAAGGGCGCGCAAATTCCCGCGCCGCTCCAGCGCCACACCCCTCATCCCCCGAGGGGTGGCCAGCACAGGAGGGAGGTGGGCAAGCGGGGGATGAGGGGCGTGGCGCGGGAACGGCGCGGGGCTTTGCGCGCCCTTCCCAGCGCTCCAGCTGGGGCTCTGGAGGGCAGCCAGCTTGTACTTTGCCTGCGGGGGCGGGCACGGGTTGGGGAGGGGGCGCCTGGTATGCCGGTGGGCTCGCAGGGGCGCCCCTGGGGGGCCTGGCACCCTGGTGCACCGCGCCACCCAGCCCCTATGACGAGACGGCCCTGGGTGGGGGATGAGTGTTCAGGCCCCTGGGCTCTCACTTGTGGGGTGCATCAAGTTTCTGTCCTCTCCCTCATGCTTTTCAACATCTACATGCAGCCGCTGGGAGAGATCATCAGGGGGTTTGGGCTGGGTGTTCATCAGTATGTGGATGATACCCAACTCTACCTCTCTTTCCAATCAGAACCAGTGAAGGCGGTGAAGGTCCTGTGTGAGTGCCTGGAGGCAGTTGGAGGATGGATGGTGGCTAACAGATTGAGGTTGAATCCTGACAAGACAGAAGTATTGTTTTTGGGGGACAGGAGGCAGGCAGGTGTGGAGGACTCCTTGGTCCTGAATGGGGTAAGTGTGCCCCTGAAGGACCAGGTGTGCAGCCTGGGAGTCATTTTGGACTCACAGCTGTCCATGGAGGCGCAGGTTAATTCTGTATCCAGGGCAGCAGTCTGCCAGCTCCATCTGGTATGCAGGCTGAGACCCTACCTGCCCGTGGACTGTCTCGCCAGAGTGGTGCATGCTGTAGTTATCTCTCACTTGGATTACTTCAATGTGCTCTGTGTGGGGCTACCTTTGAAGGTGACCTGGAAACTACAACTAATCCAGAATGTGGCAGCTAGACTGGTGAGTGGGAGCGGCCGCCAAGACCACATAATACCTGTCTTGAAAGATCTACATTGGCTTCCAGTACGTTTCTGAGCACAATTCAAAGTGTTGGTGCTGACCTTTAAAGCCCTAAATGGCCTTGGTCCAGTGCCGAGGGCCTTCTGGCGGTTTCCTCACTACGAGAAGCCAAATTACAGGGAACCAGGCAGAGGGCCTTCTCGGTAGTGGCACCCGCCCTGTGGAACTCCCTCCCACCAGATGTCAAAGAGAAAAACAACTACCAGACTTTTAGAAGACATCTGAAGGCAGCCCTGTTTAGGGAGACTTTAAATGTTTAATGCATTTTAATGTTCTGTTGGAAGCTGCCCAGAGTGGGTGGGGAAACCCAGCCAGATGGGCGGGGTATAAATAATAATAATAATAATAATAATAATAATAATAATAATAATAATAATAATAATAATTTATTATTATTATTATTAAACTCAGCCAAATCTGTGAAAATCATGTTTTGTTAATCAAGAGTTAGCTTCAGCTTTGAACTGTGAGTTTTACTCACCAACTTGCTCTGTGACAGTAGGCAAATGAAGCAATAGCCACTAACAAATGAAGCCAAGAGCTGTGAGAGAGAGCAGAACAGGAGGAGAAAAATGGTGACATGAGCAACACTGAAGCAATGTTCATGTTCCCCATTTTGTGATATTCATCCCACACTCGAGGTCCTTCTTGACCAAAGACTACCATGAAATGTCACAAGTAGTTCAAAGTAGTGTGTTTAAGATCTCAGGCATACTCTCCTGACTCAAATTTGTGTAGAAAAAGTCTATTTCACACCCTCTTGGAGAGGGATAAAAGGTTTTTTAAAAAAATTAAAACCTCATAATATTATGTACCTATTTGGTTAAGATTTAGTTTGGCCTGAAGACAACAAAGGATTAGGAACCTACCGGTAATCACCTTGCTGGAGAGGGTTATCTAGCCCCATGTTCTCCTGCTCCCAGAGTGGCCAGATTCCTATGGGAAACCCACAAGCAGGACCAACAATACTCAACAGAAAATGCTTTGGGGGAAGAAGTGGGAAATGAGTCCTACAGGGACCAACCAATACCTATGGCAGTTTCTCCACTTGGGATTCCAAGCAGCTGAACTACAGAGGCAGACCACCCTCAATGGCGGAGAGAGTGTTTAGCCATCAGGGCTAGTAGCCATTCATAGTAGTCTCATCATCCATGAATTGGGCTCCTTCTCTTTAAAGCTATCCAAGTGGGGGGGGGACCACTGCATGTTACTGATATTCCACAACACATGGAAGATGGAGGTTGCATTAAGGCACCACGATGAATAAATCATCGAAAGATCATTACTGCTTCATGGTTATGCCTGACCACCAAACTGTAAATGGGGCAACAAATTCTATAATTAATTGCACATTGTCTGAAGGAGTGCTTTTTGCCTCTAATCTAAATCTACAGCCAACAATTTAAGTGGGCAATCTCAAGGGATAGTATTGTGAGAGTGTGTGACCATCATCCCTGCCCCCATTCTCTACAACAAGGGAGTCCACATGGGGCACTATGGACATTGTGGGACAACATGACCCATGACCAAGATTGATGGAAGCTGAAGATCAATAACATCTGGAGGGGCATCATGTTGAAAACCCCCCCTGCTCTTTACCATTTATAGTTCTATAGGCTCCTATCACAGGGATGGGAAAGAAGTGACCCTTGCACTGCTGTTGGACTTCAACCCCTATCATCCCTGCTCACTGGCCTTTCTGGCTTGGGGCACGTGGGAGTTGAAGTCCAAAAAGGTCTGGAGGCCCATTGCATCTTCATTCCTGCTCCATCATGTCACATTTTTACCGTACAATGCAGTCCTGAGCATGCCATTCATAAGTTTCTCTGAGTTCAATTGGACTTAAACTCTCTAGCAAAAGGGCTTATGATGGGAACCTTAGTCATGAAAAAAGTGTAAAAGTTTAAGCTGTCGATAGTGCCTTTTCTAACTGTAGTACATTTTTTCTTCTTCTCTAGACCTTCAAAAGAAATATTTCTACACTACTTTTCCTTTTTTTGCTTGCTTCCCCACCCCCCACCCCGGCTAGTACAGGAAAACAGAAACATTTGGCAATTGCACCATATTGTGGATGACTAATAGGTTGTCTTATTCATACAGAGAATTGAGAACATTGCTTTAAAAAACATGCACACCAATATATGCAGATTTGTGCATGAATCTAAAGTTCTCATTTTTCGGGGGGGGGGGGGAATGTATGAGGGCTTTTGTCCTCATCCCACCCCACAAGAAGGCCACTTTGCAGAATTTTCTCTGAATATTGTCCACCATGTTTGTGTGTGGCAACAGCCATCGTCCACACCCCATGTCCACAAAATGCCCCGAATCCCAGAATGATTTCAGGTCTGGGGCATTGCAGAGAACAGGAAATGCCCTCTGGTTGCTGCTGCTGCTGAGGGACACCCCCAACCCAAACAATCCTGGTACTGTTGCTAATGGTGAATCCCACCCCCTCAGAAACAGTGGGATAATTTCCCCTCCCCCTGGAGGAATGCCCCACTCCAATTTCTGAACCCACCGTGTGAATATTTTTGGAGGGGTCTTTTGCATATAGCTCTAGTTACATACTGTAGTGATATTACCCTCCACCCCTCTTATCCACTCCTCCAAGTGCCGGCAGGAACTGGGTAATGAAGGGGAAGGGTTTTAGTTTTACTTGGCAACACAAGAATCAAAAGGTAGAAGCTGCCACCACCTCCCTTATCCGGGCAACCTTTAGAGTAGGAGTCCAGGGAGGAGAATTCCTCTCTTTTATCAGGTTGCTCATCCTGGGTCACTTTACCATGACATGACTAGCTTCCCCAAAACAAAGGCACCAAGACAAGAAACGAAAGTCCTTTTCAGGATTTATTATAAAACAAGACAATTTTAAAAAGTGCACATTTCTTAAAAAGGGTTACAAACAGAAAATAAGAACGTTGCATAATATAACTGGCTAAACATACTCACAGCACCGAATTCAAACACAGCATGAAGTCAAAAGGTATTTCTCTCTGGTCACTGCCCCCAGGTGAAGGCCTTGGCAGAATGCAATTAGCATGTGAATCCGTGAAACTTTTATCCTAAAACACCCCAGAAACCAATCACTTATTTCCCTTAATTGTAAATTACCAATGGCTAGGGGCTAGGATTGTACTGTATCTCATGAGAGTCAGGAGATCCACACAGCTGTACCGTTTGTTGATAATCACGACCTTGGGATCAGAGACACTCCCTAACTTTCCCAGGTCCTTCTTGACACGTAGCAGACTTCCTGTGCTGCAAATTGATGTATCTTTATAACCCAATACACATCTTACCCCCAGCTGCACCAAGCTTATCACTTTTGCCTAGATTACTGAAATGGGAGTGGACACTTGGGCCATTACAGCAGTGACCTGAGCATCAGCAAGAATATAATTAATAGGCATACATGCATATACAACATTATATACATTACTTGCCAGTCCTTCTCTAACTGTCTAGTCACTGTGTAATCCAGGGATGCGGAAACCTGTGACCCGCCACATGATTTTGTTTTTTTTTTTTTAAAACATATTTATTGATTTTCCAACATATATTTCCAATTACCAAACAAATTACAATGCCAAATTAATTATACAATTCCAATTATAACAATTCCAATTATGCCAAATTTTTAACTTGTGAATTCCCCATGTCTCGGACTCCGGAGCGCTTTCTTATGATCTTTTCCAGTTGCTTCATAAAGTCAATATTTTCACAGCCTCTGATAAATGCCAGCAAGCAGACACTCTTATAGTAAATAATGTCTCTGTGTGGAAAAAGCCATCCTCTCCCAATATCGCATTTCGGCTGACGCCATCTTGAAAGTCTCTCATAAATCAAACTTGTAAATCAAACTGCGACACACCAATTTCTTCCCCTGTGAGCCGTCCCCACTCCTTTCCGGGAGGGCCAGACCCTCGTAAATTCCACTATCAATCGTCCATCTCCCTTTGAAGTGGTGTACAGCTCCACAGGCTATCATCAGCACTCGGCAGTTAATTCTAGCTGCGTCACAGCCAGCCGAGGATCCTCCATTTCTGTTGAGTCAAGTCCAGATCAAGTTTCACCTCCACACAGTTTATTTTTGTAATTTCCATTCTAATTTCCATTCTGTCTTTAAAGTCCACTTGCCATTTGCCTGTGAAAGTGGATTTTCTAGGGGGAGGTTTCGCCCGTGTTAAGTAGATATTGAGGCAAAACAAACGGAGATTCCAGAGCTTACCCCCCCTTCTTTTCCCTCCTTCACATACCAATGTAAAGTCCGCGTCTTCTTCCAATCTTCATTCTTAATCACTCAGGGCTGCAGTTAGCAACATTCTTCCCACTCCTTTGTCCGAGACATGCCCAAAATCTTTAAACAAATTTATATATCCAATTAAAGGGAGCGTGCACGAACGGGGCCGGCTCCAGGAGCTGCATCTGAAAACGAGCCCTATGTGCCCAGACTCCCCCACCGGTCCCGAAGGACCCAAAGCGGGTTAAGGAGTACCGCGGGCAAAGGCAGCCCTCCCCGTCGTCCCGGGGAGGTGGGAGGCTGCTTACTCCCATCGCAGCCGCCAAATTAACTCGTGATAGATAGCAAAGATGTTAAAGTCCGCCATCCTCCCGCTGTGCACGCCGGGAACTCGACCCGCCACATGATTTTGGACTGCAGCTCCTATTATCCCTGACCGTTGGCCAGTCTCACTAGTTCTGATGGGAGCTGGAATCCATAATGCATTGCCATAAGTTCCTGAACCTCTAATAATTCCTTGCCACACCTGCCTCTTAGTAAAGCAGTGGGCTTTGCAAATGTGTTCTTGGTGAGGGTTCATTGAAAGCTTAACAATGGGTTCAAAGGGAGGGCAACACATAGGATCCGTGATATTGAAAAAGAAGTCTGATGATGAATGATTGAAGGAACTAGTGAGGAGATGACTTAGAGGGTACATAACTAATATATGAAGGGCTGTCACACAGAAGAGGGCAGCAGCTTGTTCCCTGTTGATGTCCCAGCGGTTAGGACTCACTCTAATGGGCTTAATTTACATAAGGGAGGTTTGGGTTTATGGTAAGCGTAGTTCAGCAATGGACTGAGTGGCCCAGAGGACTGCTGGCCTCGTTATCACTGGAGGTTTTCCAGTCAAGGCTGAGAAGCCTTCTGCTGTGCATGTTGCAGCTCTGAATTTCCTGCCTCAAACAAGGTGTTTGACCACAAAGTCCTTCTTGCCAATCTTGGTAAGAGCAGGGTGTTCTGCATGGCTCTGCTGCTCATCTTTTCGGCCCCAAGGGAAGGCGGGTGGCAATGCTGCATGAAAGAACGCTTCCCTCTCACTGGGGAAAAGGGCATTCTGGTGGTGGAGGAAGTGGTGGCTGGGAGGAGTGCTGCCTCTTCCATCTCCACTGCCTGCGGCAGGTGCTTCCGCCTGCCCTGTAGGTGGGCCAGCTCTGCTTACCACTGCCTAGTCCTCTGTGTTTATCATATATATCCCTGGTCTGAGACTTGGAGAACTATAGAAAGGCACTTCCCTTTCCTAAAATGTTGGTGTGAAATGTTTGATCCTGTGAATGGGCCATTTCCTTATCCATTCCCCTCTTTTGTTCTTTCACAGGTTTCTTCTCTACACAGAAGGTCCTGGGCAGATTTCTGTCATCAGTAAGTTTCCTTCTCCCAGTTACAATTTTGTGTTGTGTTGCCCTCCTGAATAACTTCATCACACAGCTCAGGACACATTCACACCATGGGTTAAACCACAGAGCCTAGGACTTGCTGATCAGAAGGTTGGTGGTTCGAATCTCTGTGATGGGGTGAGCTCCCGTTGCTTGGTCCCTGCTCCTGTCCACCTAGAAGTTCGAAAGCACGTCAAAGTGCAAGTAGATAAATAGGTACCGCTCCAGCGGGAAGGTAAACGGTGTTTCCGTGCACTGCTCTGGTTCTCCAGCAGCTGCTTTGTCATGCTGGCCACATGACCCAGAAGCTGTACGCCGGCTCCCTTGGCCAGTAACGCGAGATGAGCGCCGCAACCCCAGAGTCGGACACGACTGGACCTAATGGTCAGGGGTCCTTATGCAACTTTAAAAACTCATGGCTTCCACTCCCCTTGCAAGAATCCTGGCAGCTGGAGCTTGTTAGGGGTGCTAAGAGTTGTTAGGGGGTTCCTAGTCCCCTCACAGAGCTACAACACCCAAAGTTCCCTGTGAAGAGACTCTCAAACCATTCCAAAATTCTTGGGTCAAGATTGTTTATAGTTGTATCATGGCACTTTAAATGTATAACACTATGAGGTCTTAGTAAGATCAAAGCTTTTTTTTCTATGTGGGGACCAGCACCCAGGTCTGCAAAACTGCTCACCAATCTAGTCAAATGTGTCTCACCAGCAACATATGGTGGTCCATCAGAATCTTAACAAACCAATGAAGGGGTTCTTGTACACTTGTTGAGCTACCGTAAGGAGCTGAATTTGGCTTTCTGAAAGATCTTCATTGGCTCCCAGTATGCTTTGGAGCACAATTCAAGGTGTTGGTGCTGACCTTTAAAGCCCTAAATGGCCTCGGCCCAGTATACCTGAAGGAGTGTCTCCACCCCTATCGTTCAGCCTGGACACTGAGGTCCAGCTCCAAGGGCCTTCTGGTGGTTCCCTCACTGAGAGAAGTGAGGCTACAGGGAACCAAGCAGAGGGCCTTCTTGGTAGTGGTGCCTGCCCTGTGGATCTCCCTCCCAGCAGATGTCAAGGCAATAAGTAACTATTTTGCTTTTAAAAGACAACTGAAGTTTTTAATGTTTGATGCTGTATTGTTTTTAATATTTGGTTGGAAGCCGCCCAGAGTGGCTGGGGAAAACCAGCCAGATGGACGGAGTATAAAATATTTATTTATTTATTTATTTATTTATTTATTTATTTATTTACGAGTCACAAGTTGTGCAGTTGTCCTGCTCTAAAAATGTGGTTTGCCACTTGCTGGTTGAGAATGTTGTGAATATGAAATACTCGCCTCACTTTAAAAAGTCCCAAAGTGACATACAAGGAACAGCAGTCCACAAACCATTTTTTGCTTATGGCGTGCACAGTTGTTCTTTCCCTCAGCACATGTAGAGGATCATTCTTTACATGGAATGTAATTCAAAACTTTCTGCAATGTGTTTATTTCACATCCATGGGATATGCCTTCCTCACTCTGCACTGGCAGTTCTTGAAGGATGTCAAATGGATAATTCAATTAAGATGCTGATGTGATTCAGGATGAAAAGGGGGATTCGTCGGACTTCCGGCTGGCGACGCCATAGCGGGTGGTCGGGGCTGCTTCGGCTGCGAGGCGCCCGATCCATCCCGGGGGTTAGGAGCCGCGCTACCGCAGCGCGCGGCTCCGGTTGGGGTGCGGGAAGAGCGTCCCGCACCCTGGGCTCCCCGGCTGTGCCCGCGGAGGCTCCGAACCCTTCCCCTACCCCCCTGTAAAGGGGGAGTGGGGGTGAAGGGACAACGGAGCCGGGCTTACGGGGATATGCCCCAACCGGGATGCAAATGCGGCGGCAAAGCCCGCGGTGAGCGTCCAAGTTCTACCTGTGAAGAATGGAGCTAAACGAACCCGGTGGTCGTGAGTAAATAATCTTGGCAGAAATCGTGTTTTTGGAACGATCCGGGGGGAAGGAGAAAGGCAGCCTGCCTCCCTCCCTTCGAGCCTAAGAAATTAACCAATTTGAGGGATTGCTGCCACAGAACTGGTTATAAAGTATCTAAAATCGATACATGAGACTGGCAAACTTTTTTCTTGGGAAGCTAACTAGCGGAAAATATCTCTGTTTAAAGTTGCGGTGTTTGCGCTCCAGCTTAGGAAAATGGCGACGAACAAAGAGACAGGAGAAGAAATATGATACCCACTTCCTCCTCCTCTGCCAGTATGCTGGGTTTCGTCCTTGAACTGGTATTGAACTCTGGATTAACAGATGAACAAAGGCTCACTGCCTTGAAGGTGGAACTAATTTACAGAAAAGTCAAAGTCTTGTGTGGGGGTCTGAAATGGAACCAACTGCCCACAGAGGAGGCTAACAAAACTTTTGACACTTTGGAAGGAAATCTTGTCAAAGAGCTGAGAGGATGGATGGAAAGATGGGAAGAAATGAATGAGCTACTTCGGAGAAGAAATTCGCTTGTTGGGGGTGGCAGCCCCAAGGCGATGTTAAGATTTGCTATATCCAGTCCCCGAGGTGTGAGCTCGGGGGCCAGGGACAGAGAATTAAGGTATTTACAAGAAGAAAAGGAATGCTACAAAGAACCGGAGAAGCTGAGAGAGGGAGAGTTGGATACCTCGGAGCTCGTGGCAAGGAGAGCTTTGGACTGTGCCTGGATCTGTGGACGTTGGGAGAGGGAAGTTGCATGGAAGTTCAGTGCTGATGCCATCAGGAGAAGAAGAATGGACAGAGGGGGTGTGGGGTGAAGTATTAAGTAAAATCTAAAGCAATCTGTTATGGTATTTTGAAATCGGAGGGTGAACACTGTCAACAATAGTTTGTTTTATTATTTGTTTGAATATGAAAAGAGATATTTCAAGTTTTTATGTTATTAGCAGCAGTTCAAAGGATAGAAGAGATAGATTTGATGAGGATGATTTGTGAGGATTTATAAGGATGTAGTATAAATGAAGTCATTTTAAGTGGTTTAAGTTTATAGATTAAGATGATTAAGACTAAGATGAAGATTAAGATGAATGTTTTACTCTATATATATAATTAAGTTTAATTTTTTTTAAATGAAGAGGTTAAAAAGTAGATTATGGATATAAACTCGAAGGTGAAAAGGCAGGGGAAGTCAACTGTCAAGATTGGAAAAAGAAATTTTTTTTTTGTAGATGTCTAATTAAGAAGAAAAATCATGGCAATTTTTGTATAAGATGTGTAATTGTATTTGTTTTGTATGTGTATAAATGTAGGTGTGGTTAAGGTTGTATGTTGTTATAAGTAAAAATGTCAATAAATTCTTATTAAAAAAGAAAAAAGAAAAGGGGGATTCGTCAGCTCCAAGATCAGCCCCTAAGGCTTTGGATTCTCAGCACCCAGACACACCTTCTTGAAAGTTCAGAAGGCAGATGGTGATGTGAAGCATCTAACCCAGCTAGAACAGAGCAGAAACTTGCCCCCAGGAGCTCACGGAGGTGTGTGGCTTACATAAAGAACAAGCAGGACATTTGGAGCCTATAAAGAAATGTGAAAGACCAAAGAGGGATGATATCTGGGCCAGATGAGTGGATGGCATCATCAGTGACCTTTTCAGCAACAGGGTTGTTTCAGAGCTATAGTTTTTTGGCTTGTTTTCTATAGTCTACTTGCTGTTTCATTTACTTGCTGTTTGCAGTGTTAGCAAATCTTGTGCAAGCTCTTGTGTGAGTGATTTGGGTTGGGTCTCTATAGCAATTTAATGGAAAGGAGAAAGGCCTTGGGATGGTCTACAACTACTTGCCTCATTTCACGCCTGTTTTCATGTGTGATGAAAAGTCCCTTCTGATTCCAGTAACTTGCAATGCCTTCCTAGTGTGCTTTACGTGCTTGTCTTCGTATGAATGCCTTTAGGAGGTGGTAGACACCTCAACCCATAGGGCAACAGTGTTAACAGAGAAATCACTGAAGGTGCTGGTGCTAGTTAGAAAGGTATGAGAGGGAGAGGACTAGTAGAGCTGCCCAAACTGCTATTTCTCTGGTTCGAAGAACAATTTTGCCTACCTTGGGGTGAGGAACCTGTGGCCCTCCAGATGTTGTTGGCCTCCCACTCCCCTCACCCCTCACCATGGGCCATTGGGCCATGCTGGCTTGAGCTTGTGAGGGCTGGAGTCCAGCAACATCTGGAGGGCCACAGGCCCTGCTCCAACCAACCTCCTAATGCTCAGAAGCAGCTGGTACAGCTTTGGATTAAAAAAAAATCTATGGGAACTACCTCTTCCATTGTCAGCTCCAGCTCTTGAAATACAGTGCTTATTTGCAATTTAATATTGGTTGTTGTCAAAAGTTTGGCTGTCTTGATTAGTGTGCATGGATCCTGTCCTATGCTGTGACTGAAAACTCAGTGAGTGACCAGGGATGTAACCAAAGAAGCGGAATGGTCCTTAATTGTCTGAAAGCTCTCTCCTGTCTTACAGGTGGTATTTGACCCCTGTTAAACTGGCAAAAATGCATCATGGTTTAAGTAATAAGTGTTGGAGATGTAAGCAATCTGAAGGAACTTTTTTTCATATGTGGTGGGCGTGCCCTAAGGTGAAGGACTTTTGGGAAAAGGTTTATAATGAATTGAAAAAAATTCTCAGACATACTTTTAAGAAAAAACCTGAAGCCTTTTTGTTAGGCATTTTAGGTAAGGACATTCCGAAATGTGATAGAAATTTAGTTTGGTATGCCACAACAGCAGCAAGAGTTTTAATAGCAAAGAACTGGAAAGTGGAAGAGCTACCTACTATTGAATAATGGCAGATGAAGATGTTGGAGTATATGGAACCTGCGGAAATGACCGGGAGAATCCGTGATCTGAGAGACAACGTGGTGGAGAAAGAATGGGGAAATTTTAAATTGTATTTTAAAAAAGTATTGTAACATTTAAAATTTTTGTTTGTAGAAGAAGGATAGGCTGTCATATCTACAATTTGAAGTAAATAAGGAGAATTTTAGGAGATTATAGATTATAGAAATAGATTTGGAAATTGTTTTAGATATAAATGGTTTTAGATTTAAAATGTTTTAATTTTAAAGATTGATTAGTATTCATAAAACATGTGATAATGGTTAAATTCGGAAGTTACGTGAAATATTCTTAAGGGACGTAAATAAGGAGAAACAGGAGGAAGTCCGTAAAAGATGATAAGAAAATGGAGTTTTTTAGTATGATGAAGTATTTTTTGTTGTTATTTTTGGATGTTTTTCTTTTTATTGTTTTGTATTTTGTTTTTTTGTCTTTTTTGTTAAGTTTGTATTTGTTGTTGTTTTTGGAAAATACAATAAATATTATTTGGGGGGAAAAAGAAAGCTCTCTCCTGTCTTGGGAATGTGATAATAATAATAATAATAATAATAATAATAATAATAATAATAATAATAATAATAATAAACCCCACCCATCTGGCTGGGTTTCACCAGCCACTCTGGGTGTCTCCCAATCGAATATTAAAAACACAATACAGCATTAAACATTAAAAACTTCCCTAAACAGGGCTTTCTTCAGATGTCTTTTAAAAGTAGGATAGTTGCTTATTTCCTTGACATCTGATGGGAGGGTGTTCCACAGGGCAGGCACCGCTACCAAGAAGGCACTCTGCCTTCCAAGCTTGTTGCTGTTTGAGTTGGGCAGTGAAAAAGCATGGCAGAGAGCTCACTGGCTGGAAGTGAAGCACTGCGCTGGGAATCTCAACCAGCCTGCTGTAGGAGACTGCATCTCCTATGTGCTGCTTGGAGTATTGCAAATACAGTCATACCTTGCAAGTCAAATGGAATCCATTTCGGAAGTCCCTTCAACTTCCAAAATGTTCAAAAACCAAATTGCAGCTTCTGATTGGCTACAGGAAGCTCCTGCAGAAAAATCAGAAGCCGCGGATGCCCCGTCAGATGTTTGGGTTCCAAAAGAACGTTTGTAAACTGGAAAAATCACTTCCAGGTTTGCAGTCAAAACAGACGAGTTCCAGGGTGTTTGACAACCAAGGTATGACTGTATTAGTGTCACCATAAAGGTTCACATCTAAAAGAAGTTGATTTCTTAAATACTTTTCTTGGACTTTTCATCACCTGAGGTAGTTGGGGAATTTATAGCAAGATAGTCATAAGCAGACCTTGGTGCTTTGCTGTGCATCTTGGTTCTGCCCTGTGTCTGCACAACTCGAAGGTGAGATGGAGCATCTTGGTTTGGGCAGCTACAGCTTTCCCCACCCTCCTGCCCACTGGCCCTGTTGTTAGATAATGGCATGGTTATGGGCACAATGCGGATGGAAAAGGTGCTTCAAATCCACAGGGATTTGCCTTCCAGACTGATTTTGATGGGTAGCTTTTAGGCACCATAAAATTGCAACAAGAGTCCTGCTAGATGAGGGCAATGGGTCATTGAGTCCAACATCCAATAGCAGACAATCAGGTGCTTCCTTGAAGCCCACCTAAAGGGACATCAAGACAACAGCCCATACGGCCTCTGAACCTGAAGGTACTATAGGATGATCAGGGTTAATACAGGAGTCCTCTCTCATTTTCATCTAATTCTTCTTATTTTTTCATGGAACGTGGTCTTAAACATCAAACTATTCCCAACTTCTCTTGGTGAGATTTTGTGAGGGAGGCCTTAGTTTGCCTACCCATGGTCTAACTACTGAGCCTCTTGGGCTTGCCAATCAGAAGGTCAGTGGTCTGAATCCGCACAATTGGGTGAGCTCCCATTGCTCTGTCCCAGCTCCTGCCAACCTAGTAAGTAAGTAAGGACGTAAGTAAGTAAATACCGGTAAGTAAATTTTTATTTATGCCCTGCCCTCCCCAGCCAAGACCGGGCTCAGGGCGGCTAACATCAGTTGTCAAATACATTAAAACACAAACCTACCAGTTTCAAAGCACGCCAGTACAAGTAGATAAATATATTTTTTAAAATATTTTTATTAATTTTAATTATAACAAACATCATATAAAAATAAACATTGAAAAGAAAAGTTTAAATACAACTGTAACATTTTCTATACTGTTTATACAGTCAATAAAACATCATAATGTGGGATTTCTCAAATCCCTTGACTTCCCTCTACCCTTTCCATGGTTCCATTATTTTCATTATTAAATCATTAAATTAAATTCTCCAGCTATTCGTATCTAATTCTATCTTTCGTTAAAATAATGCAAATGTTTTTTTCAAATCCTGCTGATGTATCAACTTGTATACAATGGTTTGATACAGAGCTCCCTTCGCTCTGTCCCAGCTCCTACCAAACCTAGCAGTTTGAAAGCACGCCAGTGCAAGTAGATAAATAGTACTGCTGTGGCGGAAAGGTGAACAGCGTTTCTGTGTGCTCTGGCTTCCATCATGGTGTCCCGTTGTGCCAGAAGAGGTTTAGCCACATGACCCGGAAAGCTGTCTGCAGACAAATGCCAGCTCCCTCGGCCTGAAAGCAAGATGAGCGCCACAGCCCCATAGTCGCCTTTGACTGGACTTAACCGTCCAGGGGTCCTTTACCTACTATATCTGAATGGATTGAGAAAAGTTGGTCCCTAGTAACTATGATTAGGCTAATGTCTTACAAAAGAGTACATATGAACCAGCCTAACTAGTTTATGAGAAAAGGGATATTTTTTGAAATGTTTTGAAACAAGTTCAGTGATAATGTTCAACCTTATGCTGCTTTCAGCCTGTTGTAACAGCATTTCTGTATGCTCTTTATAGTTTGTTTATTTTATTTATTAATAAAATATATCTAAAACAACAAGAACCTCAAAATGGTTTACAAAATAATCTAAAACAATAGAATTAGTAGTAAAAACCATTAAAACATTTTAAAAAATTAGAATGAGCAAGGAACTGAAAATTCTGATTCCCTCTCCACTTTCCGGGGTGCACACAATGAGGCAGTCGGCCACAGGCAAGTCGCACCTTGAAGGAGGCTGAGCCAGGGCGGACACATGGGTGCCTGTTGTGTCCTTCTCAGCTGCCGGAGGGCACCTGAAAAGGATGCAACAGCTCATAGTGCCCTGCCCCCCTCCCCAAAAATGTGCCTGGGGCAACGGCCCCCCAACCTTCCCATGCTTATGCCTCTCGGCTAAGTGCCAAGTTGGGCACACCACACTGAAATTTTGGCCTTAAATATGATGGGAACTGGAGCAGGGAACTAGAGATGAAAATGCCCTTTGGCAAGAGGAATGAAACGAAACTGAGCTGAGACAAAAACCTGCAAATACTAGATGTTCCTTTTCAAAAGCAAACAACAAAAACCAGCAACTAGCCAGGTGGGAATCTGGAGCCCCAATAAAAGTCTCAGAGAAAAAGGGTACAAGACTGCTCCTGCTGGCAGCAGCAGTTGCTTTTAAGAGGATCCAGAATTAATCTGCTGAGGAGACAGCTTTATTCCAAGAGCCTGTTAGAGGTAGTTGATTGGTTTGTTAGCTAAGTGCCCCCCCCATTTTCTTCAGAGTTGATTATAGAGCCTAGAACAGGGGTCAGCAAACTTTTTCAGCAGAGGGCTGGTCCACTGTCCCTCAGACCTTGTGGGAGACTGGACTATATGTTGCCATGATTATGACCCCCATTTTTGGCAAAAACCCTTAGTGGGACCAACCCCAAATGTGATGGGGGGGTCCCCTCATACATCCACGCTGCTTCCTTTGCATTTTACACATTGACAATTATTATTTCTCTCATAAGGCGGGGTGGGGTGGGGGGCTGAGGTAAGCACGCCATTCCTGTCAGCCCTGGAGAGTGTGTGCGCATGCATGGGTGAAGGGAACAGCCGCTGGCCACGCTAAGTTAGGCCGGTGCCGCTGAAGCAAAAACGTTCTTTTCCCCGCGTGAGGGAAGATGAGGCAGCAGCTATTTACCTTTCCATGGCTCACACCGTGTAGCTAACAAGCAGCCTCCCCAGCAGAGTGTAGAACTGGTTTGGAGTGAAGCTGCCCAGGCACTCCCCGTTTCCTATAGCAGGGAGTACCGCCACCGCAGGCAGGCGTCACTCCCGAGGTGCCTCGGAGCCCCTGCCGTTGCAGCTGCCCTTCCTGACGTCAGTCGCCGGCAGCTCCATGGTGGAAATCCGAACTGTGGCTCCTTTTCCCTCTTCCCCACCCCCCACCCCCCACCCTGGAAGAAAAGTATTAAGTAGTGGGTGGACATAGCAGACAACACAGCGATTCTCCAAGCAGCTCTCTTTATTCTCAGGTTGGAACAGAACAAAACATAACAAAAAGATTGCTGTGCATGCATGATGAACAAGGAAGGGGCTTGTTTCGAGCAGCTGCCCACCTCACTTTTGAC
This sequence comes from Lacerta agilis, assembly GCF_009819535.1. NCBI lineage: Eukaryota > Metazoa > Chordata > Lepidosauria > Squamata > Lacertidae > Lacerta > Lacerta agilis. The sequence goes on from NC_046320.1 coordinate 524,327, forward strand.
CCCCAAGCCTGGCTGAGTTGCAAAAACCATTGCGCACATGCGCTATGCCACCTGCCTGGATTCCCGGACCGTCCAGAGGCCGGATCTAGAAGGCAATTGGGCCTGATCCGGCCCACGGGCCTTAGTTTGCCAACCCATGAAGAAGAAGAAGAAGAAGAAGAAGAAGAAGAAGAAGAAGAAGAAGAAGAAGAAGTGGCAACCGACTTTGCCTAAAAGAGAGCAGTTGTTGAGCAAGCTGGCCTTGGAGGGCACAGGTCACAGGACTTGACTGACTCACATAGAGGACTTGTATGTCTCCTGCATCAAGGCCTAATTTGATTTGTACAGGAATTGGGCATGAAGGAGATATTTTTAATGTTATCAGAGGCCTAAACCAGAGATTCTTCTGAAACAAGCTGGCAGGAGCAAGGGGCAGTTTGCCCCCAGAATGCTCATTTGATTTCATTTCTAAGACTGAGGCACTGTTAGTGGGTGGTTCCCTAGACCAGATGGCTGGAAGGTTGCTTGCTCTTGAGGAGGTTACCCTCCCTCTGAAGGAGAGGGAAGGTAGCTTGGGGGTCCTCCTGGATGCTTTGCTGTCACTTGAGGTTCAGGCAGCCTTAGCTGCATAGTGTGCCTTCCATCAGCTTCGGCTGGTGGCCCAGCTGCGTCCCCATTTGGACAGGGAGCGGGGTATAAATAAATTATTATTATTATTATTATTATTATTATTATTATTATTATTATTAACTTCTTTTGTCTAGGTTCTGGTTAGATTACTGCAATATGTTATACATAACGCTGCTGCTGAAGATGGTTCAGAAGTTTCAGCTTGTGCAGAATTCAGCGGCCACGTTTCTCACTGGGACATGGCAGTTTGACCATATAATACCAATTCTGCCCCAATTGCACGGACTGCCAATTAGTTTCTGGGCCGAATTCAAAGTGCTAGTTTTAGACTATGCCTACAAAGCCCTAAATGGCTCCCGACTGCAATACCTCAAGGACTGCCTCTCCCTATATGAACCTGCCTGGGCCCTAAGATCATCCTCTGAGGCCCTTCTTTGTGCACCTCCTCTGAGAGAGGTCTGGGCGGTGGCAATGTGGGAATGGGCCTTTTCTGTGGTGGCTCCTTGCTTGTGGGATGCCCTCCCCAGGGAGGCTCACCTGGCACCTTCATTACATATCTTTATGCACCAGGCAAAAATGTTTCTCTTCAACCAGGCCTTTGGCTGATTAACATTCTATGGTTTTTTAAATGTGTTTGTGGGAGGGAGATTGTTGGTTTGTTTTTATTTTTGTTTTATTACGGTATGTATTTTCTATTCCCTTTTTTGTGAACTGCTCTACTTCTGCAGCAAAGAGGTTTTTGTTTATCCTTCCACTTTAAGGAATGTGCTTCTGTTGTGAATAGTCACAGAGAGATTAAACACCTAAATTCCAATTAAAATACCACCTGTTCAGATGCATCATGGCTGCCTAGGTGAAATGATCCTTGACAGTGGGAGCAACCAAAGGCGCTCAGGGGAAGAGCTTTGAAAGGCCACAGCAAGAAGCAGTGGGGTGCTGTGTACTTGCTTATAATGGCAATTTCTTTCAGATGTGCTGGAGCCAGCGGCCTGTGCCAACCCCTGCCCCACTGATGGCCAAGGGGCATGACCTGCTGGAAAGCAGCTTCCCAGGCTCCCTTCACCACTTCCTCCCTTGGCTTCTTGCAGCCGGCAGGGAGGTACCATGTGACCACTCTTTTACACAAACACTTGTATATGTGTAGGGACAGCTTCTACTTGCATTTAGTGTAACTTGTGAACAAGCCTTATGTGTTACTGAGGTCAGGAGGGAAGTTGGAATGAATGGATTCCCCCCACCCACTTTCCATTCATTTGTTGTTATGCATTACACACAGGGCCAGGCAACTCCCAGCACTTCTCATTTGCTATGTGTGCACACAGCTGCTTGGCAGCACCTCTAACTACTCGAGGGCTAATCTATTATTATGTATTAAGTTTGCATACCGGTCCCAATTCAGAGGGCTAGTTTTGACCTATAAAGCCTTAAATGGCTCAGGACCACAAAACCTCAAGGACTGCATCTTTCCATATGAACCTACACGAACCCTGAGACAGTGGCGGCAGAAAGCAGGCGGGGTGGTGGTGGTGCGCATCCCGGGGGCGTGGCACACTGCCATGAGGGTGTGGCATGCGTTCTGGGGGTGTGACGCACCGCCTGTGGGGCCGTGGCACCCGGCATGTGGGGGGGATGCGCGGCACGTGTCTGGAGGGCCACCATGATGGCACCCTACCAGAATAGTGGTGCTGGAGGCGGTCCACTCCCTCCACACCCCCATTCCTCCACCAATGCCCTGAGATCATTTTGGAGGTCCTGCTCGAGAGGTTCGGAGGGTAGCAACACAGGAACAAGCCTTCTCTGCAGTGGCTCCCCATCTGTGGAATGCTCTCCCCAGCAAAGATCGCCTGGTGCCTTCATTACACACCTTTGCATACACACATTTAGGTGCCATGCAAAAACATTCTGTTTTAACCAGGCTTTTAGTTGATTTTATTGACTTCCTGTGCCCTTTAAAAATGTGTGTGTGTATGGGTGGGGGCTTATTGGGTTGTTGTTGTTTTTATTTTGATTATATATTTTGTGGTTTTATATTCTGATTTTATTCTGTGAACTGCCCTGAGACCTGCAGGTAAAGGGGGGTATATATAATCCCAGGACAGTCCGCAACAGAAAAAATGCAAAATGAGAATACAAAATACATAATAAAACAAAAACAAACCAATAACACCTATCCCACAAACACATTTAAAAAGCCATAGAACATGTTGTTTAGTTGTTTAGTCATGTCCGACTCTTTGTGACCCCATGGACCAGAGCACGCCAGGCACTCCTGTCTTCCACTGCCTCCCGCAGTTTGGTCAGACTCATATTGGTAGCTTCAAGAACACTGTCCAATCATCTCATCCTCTGTTGTCCCCTTCTCCTTGTGCCCTCCATCTTTCCTGAAATCAGGGTCTTCTCTAGGGAGTCTTCTCTTCTCATGAGGTGGCCAAAGTATTGGAGCCTCAGCTTCAGGATCTGTCCTTCCAGTGAGCACTCAGGGCTGATTTCCTTCAGAATAGATAGGTTTGATCTTCTTGCAGTCCATGGGACTCTCAAGAGTCTCCTCCAGCACCATAATTCAAAAGCATCCATTCTTCGGCGACCAGTCTTCTTTATGGTCCAGCTCTCACTTTCGTACATTACTAATGGGGGGGGGGAAATAACATGGAGCAGAGAGCCTCCAAAATATTGGGAATGTTTGGATGCAAGTTTGAATAGTTCTGAACTCCAAAACCCAGTGAAGCCATTTGAGGCTTCACTGGTCAAAAGCAGCACTTTGAATTGGGCCCAGAGACCAACTTGCAGCCAGTGCAGCCAGACCAGGATCGGTATCATATGCTCAAACCGTCTTGCCCTTGTGAGCAACCTGGCCACCAAATTCTGAACCAGCTGGAGTTTCAGAACTATCTTCAGATGTCTTTTTAGACGCTAATCGTCCTTTTAGATATTAATAGGCATGCTGGAGGATCTCACATTGGATTGGATCCAATGAATACCCATGTGAAAGGTATTTTCATTCACCCAAGCATGATGCCCTTTATTTTTGGCCAGCTCCCAGCAGCTGTGGCACCCATATCCACCTCCTTCACAGCCCTCCAGTCCCCGGGAATGACTTTCTAGAGGTACAGTGGGAAGGATGGAAAGCTCCACTCTTGTAATGGAACTTCACTTGTGGTTCCTAAGATTCAACCCATAACAAACAAGCATGCATAATGTATGGCCCCCTTTTTGTCACACAAAAGCAACCCAACCCAACTTGCAGTTTATATCTTAACTAGTGGTTTAAGCCCATTAAAATAATGGGCGCTAGAACATATGTGGTAAACATGCATGCTTACTCAGGAGTAAACAATGGGACTTAACTGCAGGTAAGCATACATGGGATTTTGGGAAGCCTGCATAGGAGCAGACTGCAGCACTATGAAATTTTGTATTTAATTACCAGCTGAGCAATATGCCTCCCTTGAGGGCACAGCGACCCACCCAACCACCTTTGAGTGCATATGCCTTTCAGTTCGAGAACTACAGCCCCCACAACCCCTTGCGCCAGTTTTTTCCCCCCAGGCTTTTCAGGGTGGGGAGAACGGAAAGAGGCTGCTGTCTCTATGCTGCTTCCTTAAGAGTTTTAGCAGTCTGCCTTTTAGAGGAAGAGAAAGAGGGGAGGGGGCTGTGGATTGCTGCCGAGGCTGAGTTCCATACTCGCTCGGCGATTGGCCAAGGAGGCACGTGAGGGAAGCAGCTCGGAGTGGTGAGCGTGTCCTCTGCCCCCCCCCCCAAGACAGCATTTTTTTTTGTTCCATTTGTTTTTATTTTTTTAAAAAAACTCGGGCTGCCTAACGACTGGGCGCGCGCCCTGCAGCCTCTCCTCGCCGTTGCTAACCAACTCCGCGGCCCTAGCAACAGAAGATCGCTCCCCCCACCGGCCCCGGCTTTTCAGCTTCCCCCCCCAGGCTTTTCTGCCTGCCTTTCGGAGGAGGAGGCAGGGGAGGGGGCTGGGGATTGCGGCGGCCTCAGCCTCCTAACATTCCTCTCACATTTGTAGTGAGTTGTTGTGTGAGAGGCTAAAGTAAATGAAGTTGTACTTCAGGCTCCAGGAGCGCGGCAGTGGCGTCTCCTGCTCTTCCATGTCGGTGCTCCACGGACGGGCTGCTCTGTGCTGTTCCTGGGCCGCTAGCCTTCGAGACTTGGCTTTCAGCGGAGACAGCAGCAGCGTGGCCTCCCTCCTCAGCATCCCCTCGTCCTCTGCAGCCCCAACGTTCCGATTCAACCGCCCTGCTTAAACTGCCGACGCTGCTCGTGACCCGATCTCTCTCCATCCAATCCCTGTGTCCCTGGGGCACATGCTCAGTTGCGCAAACCCAGAGACACACGGACTGGACGCAGAGACACTTGCATTTTATATATATAGATTTGGTAGTACTTCCCCTTAAGGTACTGTTTTCCTCTATTGCATGCTTGGCCTTGCTGGCAGTGCAAAGTGTTTTTGCAGCTTGGCTACCATTTTGTATCCTGCACCACAACCTAGACCTATTTCCCTTCTGGGATACCATGCTGTGGGGAGTGGGACCATCTGCAACCAAATGTGGTGCAGAGTATTCAGAAATAGTTCTGGAAAGTGACCTTCTCTTGCTAAGAGGTTTAAGGGGGGGGGGATCCCGTTTTCCAAACCCCAGAAAACTGTTTTTTGAGAAATTTCAGCTCAGTTTTACTTTTAATTTTTGATAGCAGAGGAACCCTATGAGATTCAAAACATTGCTAACTCTTTACCAGCAGAAGTTGAGGGACTGCCTTAAGCAACTCTGTGTTACTTTCCACTTTCCTCTCCGCTGCAGAATAACTCGACACCGGGTGGCATCTGTGTGTTTTCCGATGGGACATGATTACCATTTTTTTCTCATGAAAAATACATATTATTATTTTTTTATAGTAAATAGCTCTTTTTTAAAAATAAATAAATTAAAATAGCTTTATTTAATTTCAGACTTCTAAAATACAACCATATCAAATCAACCAATAGAAACAAACAAACAAACAAACAAACTCCCTAAGAAACATATAATCTATACATTATAATCCACAAAAAATAATATTTGAAAAAAACAAAACACACAGAAAAAAGCAAAGAATTATAAATAACAATTAAAAATTGAAAAATACATATTTATAGAGCAGTTCAGAGAGCAAATAAGACACCATTGGCAGGTGCTAGAGTTCTCCACTTTCTCCAGGAAGATGTCTAATCCAGTTCTGATTCTGGGCAGAGTCATACATTGACTCTAGAAACGTAGATTGCTTAAGTGCCATGGCACTCTTTGGAATACTTTAACATCAGAGGCCTGAAAGTCTGAACACGATGACCCTGATTTGATGCTGCATGCATGAGGCTGCTGGGCAGGAGAGGATCTCTTCTGACAAACAGATGGTTCTGCTGTCAATGTTGACAGCCCTTATTACCTTTTGACAGAAGGAGGGAAAAGGTTTTCTGCAATCAGCTTGCCTCTCCCTGCAAATAGGCCATGATTGCTGTCAGAACTGAAAATGCCACTGAACTGGAGGGGATGCTCACACCCACCCACCCCCGGAGTTCTGCAGCCCCTCTCAGACTTGCATGCAGATAAAATGAGTCATGAAACAGGCTCACATGTTAAAAGTCAACTAGGGCTGTGACAAATGTTTTATTGGTTTGGGTTCCCTGTCAAAATTATTGTAAAGGGGAGTTGAAACGTTTTCCCAGGCAGAGCTTTAAATCAGGGGTGCCAGATCTATTCCTTTTTTGTGTGCCAACCTGCCAACCCTCTGGTTCTGCCAGCAGTGTGGTGGCAGCCATGGGAGTTAATGCGAGCTGCAGCGTCACTACTTCTGAGCACTCTACCAGGGAGAACTGCCCCCTTTGGTGCAATCAGACATGGGGGGGGGAGCACTTCTGTCGGTTAACAAACCAAGATATCAAAGCTTAGTTTGCCAGCAAGTGAGAGGATTGGACCAGCAAGATTGAATGTTGACATCCTGGGTAGTTAACTAACTGATTTGAACAAGCCACTGTTTTCTGTGTTTGGGTGCAACAACAAACACTGTTTAATGCTAACTGTGAAAGGGAGCTTTGAGTAACCTTCCCTTGCATGCAATGGGGAGCAGAATGAGCTTTTGCCCGTTCATTCACAGAGGGTGATTGATGGCTACTAGCCAGAATGGCTATGCTGTGCATCCAGGGCTGGAGGCTCTATGCCTTTGAATATCAGTTGCTGGAAAAGACATGAGGGGTTGTGCTCTTGTGTTCAAATCCTGCTTGCTGATTTCCCACATACATCTGGTTGGCCACTGTGAGAACAGGACACAGGACTAGATGAGCCATTGGCAGGCGCTTCTTATATTCACTGCGTCTTCTTCCTTGAGTGGTCACCACATAGACAATCTCAGCCAATAAGGGATCAGATAGTAAATAGGATGTGTAATATCAGTTTGGGTCATGTGGCAGGTGATGTCCCTGGAAGTAAGTGAACCCAATTCTGGAAGCAACATCCTCACTCCAAGAAGATAAGCTCTTTAATCTTCCTAAAGAAAGAAGACAGGTGATCACAAGTTGCTAATAGAATCATAGAGTTGGAAAGGATCCCCAAGGGTCATCTAGTCCAACCCCATGCAATGCAGGAATCAATGTCTCATTTAGTTACAGCAAGAGAGACTCAGTTCACACCAGTTCATATATTATATTTCCTAAGTTTATTGTTCTAGCCAAAGGCCATGACAAACTTGTAGCAATAGTTTTAATCTTACATAGGGAGGTTAAACTTTTCCTGGACTGAACCACTGCAGACTATAGACTGGAGATTTTATGCATGAATGTTTCTCTATGCACAGAAAGCTGTCACCTTAGGGAGAAGGCTCACCTAGACACCTCCCCCCTGAAATCTTGCTTTCTTGGTGCACGGTTTTATTCAATATTACTTTGGAGAAATGTTTTGTTATACAATTGAAATATACTCTGAGTCAAGTGTGGATTTCATGCTCTTTATTCAGCTCATTGTAGCAAGGAATGCAGTTTCCCCAAAACGTCTGCTTTATAGACACTATTTACACAATGGGCCCCACGTGATTGGTTAATTCTGGGGTACTCCTGTATGCCAATCGGGCTGCGGATTCACTCCCACCTAGAGCTGGATTGGGTGGCTCCTGCGGACCAATCAGACTGCTGCATTCTGGATCCTATTGTTCTAGGACCAATCAGACTGCTGCATTTTGGGTCCTATTCAACTCAGTACATAACAATTCTCTACGCGCAGTCATATGTGATACCACATGGGAGTAGGTTTCCATCCCAATCTGCTGTCTTGTGGGCTACACAAGAGAAAACATAGAATTCATTTCATTATCTTCTCTTCTTGTTAGGAGCTGCTGAATCTGTGCAGTAAACAATTCCACTAAATTTGTCCTCTGGGTTTCCTTCTCATGATACTCTTTGGTACATGCACAGCAGTACTTAACTACTTAACTGCCGCTGTTCCTGTGAGTGAGCCAGGAGGCAAGACCAATGTGGAGAGTGTGCCCTAGAACATGACACAGAGCCTTCTGCACTGGACTGAAGATTTGTAGCAGAACTGTGCAAGGGTCCTCAGCAGATGAAAGCGAAATGTATCCTATTAAATGTTTAGCCTTTCTACAAGTGCAAATAGTAGGCTACCTTTTGGGGGAATAGCTTTCAGGACTGTAGGGATGGGAAGGAAAGTTTAACCCTTCCCACTCAATTTCTGTTGCAATCCTAGCAAAAATTATCCCCAGCTGAATGCACTGGGTGGGAAATTTTCCAATGCAGATAACAGCTTCAGGGAGAGATTTGTCAAGATCACAGTATGTGGAAGGGAAAGAATGAAAATCATCTCCCCACTCCTGCTGCCCCAAGCCTGATAAGCCACACGCACACACCAGGGCTTCCATTTATATGAAAGATTGAATGCATCACTTTAGTGTTGTGTAGTTTGGGTCTGAGTCAATGAAGGGAGGGGTTCCCTCAAGGCAGAAAATTTAGAAACCACTGATCTATAGACTCAGAGCTCAGCTGATATTCGTTGCATCATTAGATTGATTGGTTAATATCATTGTTAGAGTTACAATTTGGGAAGTGAAAAAATGTGAAGACAATTTTTTTTTTTAAGTAGCTGTAACAAATGAACTCTGTTGGCTAAAGCTGTGTTGGTTTTCTTAGTAATTATTTTGCTACTTAATCAAGTAAGCAGTGAATTAATCGATTGAGGGCAGAATAATTATTCTTGCAGTACTTTGTAGTCCTGGGAAGATCTAATTAGGGTTGATCTTTTAATGCATAAATTCCAAAAGGTTCCTATTTTTTAGAACAGTTGAACCCTGTGTTGTTGTTTTTTTAAAAAAATTGTTCCTAATTCACCCCATATTGCTTTTGGAAGAGATGTTTTGGGTATTTCTATATCGCTGGGTAGTACCTGATGATGAATGGTTGACAGAGTTGGGTATGTTTAGCCTTGAAAAGAGGAGCCTGGGAGGAGTTAGGATAGACAACTAGCTTCAAATACCTAAAGGGCTACCGCATGGAAGAGGAAGCAAGCTTGTTTTCTCCTGTTCTGGAAGTTAGGACTCAAACCAATGGCTTCATTGGAAAGTTGATTCTGGCTTAATGCCAGGAAGAACTTTCTGACAGTAAGAGCTGTTTGATAGTGGAACGGTTTCCCTCAGAAGGTGGTGGACTCTCCTTTATTTGAGGTTTTTAAACAGAGGTTGGGTAGCCATCTGTCATAGATGCTATAGCTGAGATTTGTGCATTGCAGGGGGTTGGACTAGATGACCCTCGGGTTCCCTTCCAATTCTATGTGATGAGGCCTGGGCTGTGGGTAGCAATCTGGGAGAAAGCCAGGAGTTGGGGAGCCAGAACTAAGGGCAATCAGTAACATTGGAGGCAAAACCAGTACAAGTAGAAATGCTAAACCCAATAGAGCTCAGCTACTCCTCATGCTCAGACCAGGCACTGCCACTGCCCCCTCCCTGTTCTGGAAGGAGAGGAGGGAGACTGACCTGGACCATTCTGTCCAGTAAGGAAAGGGTGGAGTCCAAGCTTTTTAAGTCGGCTTCAACCCACACTATTCCCTCTTCTATCACCAGCCCTGGCCTCTTCGTGGGGAATTTTGTGGGTGCTCAGGCACCCAGGGGCCCAGGTAGTTGGTGCCTATGATTGAAGTGTAAGCTCCACTGAATACAGTGGGAGTTGCTTCTGAGTAGACAGTGTAAGTCTCCATTTACAATGAAGGAATAAACACTTCACATGTTTCCTAAGAAATTGCTGCCTGCAGAAGAATTGCCATTAAAGAATATAAAGTGGATTGGTGACCTTTTCCTTCAAAATTATAGGTAGGACTTCACCATTTCCTTTGTTTGGTGCAGGGATTTTATTTTCAGCATAAACAGGACTCTGTTTTTGCACCTAAACACTCAAAACCGCACACCACTTTATTTTTTTCCCCCCAAATATTTTTATTGATTTTATATGCATACAAACCATAAATACAAGAATTGTATTCCAAAACTATACATTGAAGAATAAGCTTGAAAAATAAAAAGTCATATCACAAATAATCTTACTAGATCTTGAGTCTTGGACTTCCCTTCTTTCTTGTTATGCCTTCTTTATATCACATCGTTATTTACACGTTTTTTGTTACATTACCTCATACCTTGCTCACCATTCTACACCTCTTTCCCTTTCACCCTTTACAACTTATGAATTCCCAACTTCCATTTGATCTCTTCTTTGTCATTTCATTAACTTATTTAGTTTATTAAGTCTTCTTCTTTCTTTATACGCCTTGAGTTAAAAGTCAAAAATTCACAATTTGCAAACCTTGTCTAGATAATCAACATATTTTCCCCATTCTTTCTTAAACGTTTCCTCCCCCTGTTGTCTGACTCTCATGGTTAGTTTAGCAACTTCCATATATTCGGTGACTTTTTGCTGCCACTGCTGCATCGTTGGTATCATTTTTTGCTTCCAAACCTGGGCCAGCAAAAGTCTCGCCGCAGTTGTAGCGTATAGGAAAAACTTTTGGTCAGTACTCTGGATCTCGTGACCTACCATACCTAGAAGGAATGCTTCTGGTAATTTTTTGAAAGTATATTTTAGTATTTTTTTAAGTTCATTGTAGATATTTTCCCAGAACTGTTTTATTAGGTCACATGTCCACCATAAATGATAGAACTCCCCGTCCTTTGCCTCACATTTCCAACAGGTTTTACTGCCTGTTTTGTATAGTTTCTTTAATTTTATCGGTGTGAGGTGCCAGCGATACATCATTTTATAAAAATTCTCTTTCAATGATGTACATGCTGTGAATTTCCAATTTACATTCCAGAGTTTAATCCATTTTGAAAGTTCAATATTGTGACCGATGTCCATAGCCCACCTTGTCATTACACACTTGACCTCCTCATCTTTCAGATTCCATTCTAACAGATAATCATAGGCCTTAGAAAGTATTCTGGTGTTATTTTGAATGACCTCTTTTTCTATCCATGACCTATCTGGTTTAAAACCTTTCATTTTCTTATCTTGCACAAAAACACTGTTCAGTTGGTGATACTCCAACCAACTTGTTATTTTCCCTTTAATTTCTTCATATGGTTTTATTTTTGGAATGTTCCCTTCCATCTCCAGAAGGTCTCGATATGTTAACCAATTTATTTCCATATTTGGTTTTTTAATTGTAAAGGCTTCCTGTGATGACAGCCAGCCTGGTGTTTTACCTTCAAACCAGTCCTTATATCGGCTCCACACTTGGTATAATGGTTTTCTGATTGTATGGTTCAGGAAGCTTTTATGAACCTCAACCTTATTATACCAAAGGTAGGCATGCCACCCGTATCTGTTATCCACCCCTTCTAGATCGAGTAGGTCAGTATTCTTTAGCCTAAACCAGTCACCCAGCCAGTCAATGCACGCCGCTTCGTAGTATATTTTAAGGTCAGGTACCGAGAATCCCCCTCTGGTCTTTTTATCTGTTAGAAGTCTATATGCAATTCTCGGCTTTTTACCTTGCCAGATGAAATTCGAAATTGTTTTCTGCCATTCTTTAAAGCATTTCTGGCTGGTTATAATTGGTATGTTTTGAAAAAGAAAGAGTATCTTCGGAAGGATAGACATCTTGATAGCCGCTATCCTTCCCAGGAAGGATAAGTTCAGCCTTCCCCAAGTTTCCAACTTCCTTTTGATTTCCTTCCAGAGCGCTTCGTAATTATCTTTAAACAAATTTAAGTTCCTTGTAGATAGCCAAATGCCAAGATATTTGATCTTTTTTACTATTTCAATTTCTGTTTCTCTTTGGATTAGTTTTTTTTGTTGTTCATCTAAGTTTTTTACCATCATTTTAGTTTTATTTTTATTTATTATGAAGCCTGCCAATGTGCCAAATTCTGATATTACCTTTAATGTCTCTCCGAAGTTTAGGTGCGGATCTTCAATGGTTATAACAATATCATCGGCGAAGGCTTTAATTTTACACTCTTTGCTCCCATATCTTATGCCTTTTATTTCTTCCGATGACCTAATCCTTTGCAAAAGCACCTCTAAAGTTAAAATAAATAATAAAGGAGAGAGTGGACATCCCTGTCTTGTTCCTTTAGTTATATTAAATTTGTCAGTCAAATCGTTATTTACTATTAGGCTCGCCTTTTGTGCCTTATAAATCGCCTCTATACCCCTCCTAAATTTAGTGCCGAATCCTAAAATTTCCAAATTATTTTTCATAAAGGACCAAGACAGGTTGTCAAATGCTTTTTCAGCATCTAGAAAAATTAACGCGGCTGGTTTGTCTATCCTCAAATCCAAAAAATCAATAATGTTTAACATCATTCGCATATTGTTTTTCACTTGTCGCCCTGGAAGGAAACCCGCCTGGTCCTGATGGATTAAATGAGTCAAGATCTTTTTCATTCTTTGGGCCAAGATATTTGTATATAACTTATAGTCATCATTTAACAATGATATTGGCCTAAAATTTTTGACGTTTGTAAGATCTGAATCTTGTTTAGGAATAAGCGTAATATACGCCTCTTCCCATGACTGGGGCAATTGTCCTTTTTCCATAATATTGTTCATCACCTCCTTCAATGGCGGGACCAGCTGTTCACATAATTTTTTATAGTATATTATGGAGATACCATCTGGTCCTGACGCCTTGTCATTTTTTCCCAGCTTTATCGCTGCTATAATCTCATCCTCTGTGATCGGTTTCTCTAATAAGTCTGTTTCTGCCTGGGTCAACTGTTTTAACTTGTGTTCCTCTAGATAGCTTTTAATTTTTTCGCTACATTCTTTTGGGGCTTTATAAAGTTCTTTGTAATATTTTAAAAAACTATTCTTAATCTCTTTTGGTTTGTCCACTGTTACTTTGTTTTCTACTAGTTTATTGATCGTGTTCTGTGCCCGTCTTTTTTTTAATTTCCAGGAAAGCCATTTTCCGGCCTTGTTTGCATTCTCGAAATTTTTCTGTTTTAATGCTTTAATCTTCCATTCCACCTCCTGATTTATCAAATTGTTTATTTGTATTTGTAATAGCTTATATGTTTGTTTTAATTTTAAGTCAGTTGGTTTCAGGGTCATTAATTTCTCCACTTCCTTTATTTTATATAGTAAGTCCTCCTTGTTTTTCTCTCGCTTCTTTTTAAGTATATAGTTTTGTTGCAAAAAAAAGCCCCGCATGACTGCCTTACTGGCATCCCAGACTATATTTATGTCTGTCCCCTTGTTCATATTTAGTTCAAAGTAAGAGCTCAGCTGTTCTTTAGTTCTTTCCAGAGCATCTTTATTATGTAGAATGCTCTCATTCAGTCTCCATCTAAATTGTTTGGGTTTCTGAACTTCTAACTCTAATAAAACTGCATTATGATCTGATAGCATTTTCGGCAATATCTCAACTTTTTTGGTTTGAATTGATAGTTCTTTAGCTAGCCAGATCTGATCTATCCTACTCCAGCTTTGGTGAGGTTCCGAGTAGAACGTAAATTGTTTTACCATTGGGTTTTTAAAACGCCAAATGTCAACTAATTCATTCTGGTCGATTATATGATCAAATACTTTTGGAAGTTTTCCTGAGTTTGATTTTTGTTGTTTACCTGACCTATCCATTTCCGTTGATGGGACTCCATTGAAGTCACCCATTAACATAATCTTGTAATCCACATATTCCAACAACATTTTTTTTAATTTTTCATAGAACTCCGCTTTTTTGTCATTAGGGGCATAAATCCCCACCACTAAAATCTTTTGACCCTCTAGCTGTACCTCCACACCTATTATCCTACCCTCTTTGTCTTTAAATTTTTGTTGTGCCGTATATTTACTTTTAACATACAAAACCACTCCCCTTTTTTTCCGTATGTCTGAAGATATGAATTCGTTGCCTAATCTGAAATTTTTTAATACCCTCTTGTGTTTTCTTGTTATATGAGTTTCCTGCAAGCAAATTATGTCTGCATACATGTGTCACCCTGTTCCTCTTAACCTTGTCGTTCATGCCTTTTGTATTCCAAGATATAAACTTTATAGCCATTTTTTGCTTTATTAAATATATTTATTTCGGTATTAAATTTTTAATTTCCATTTTCTTTTAATGTCTTTTCTTCCTCAATAACTTCTCCTTCATCTTCCTCATCCTCTTCTTCCCCTAGCTCTCTGCGGAATTCCTTGTACCTTCTTCCAAATTTTTTTAGTTCTAATTCAGAGTTTATTTTATGTTTTTTCTCTTTGTAGTAGAAAGACACGCCCTCAGGATATTCCCAACGGAATTTAATTTTCTCTGCATTTAAGTTTTTAGTTAATTCTTTGTAGCCGTTCCTTTTTTTCAGGAAGCGATTCGGGATGTCTCGAAAAACTATTATTTTCTTTTCGTCTATGATTAACTTGCCCTCTCTGGCTTTTTGCAGTATTGTATTTCTTACCTCTATTGAGCTAAAGGTCGCTAGACAGTCTCCTGGGTAGAGTTTTTTTTGTCTGTTCTGATGGGGAGGGAGTCTGATTCTGAATACACTTGTTACTCCATAGTCAAGATCCTCTTCCTTTATTTCTAACATTTTTGCCAACGCTGTTATAAGTTTCTTTCTAACATCCTCTCCCTCTTTTTCAGGTACCCCTCTAAATTTTAGATTCAAAGCTTTCTGGTTCATTTCCAAAAATGCGAGACTGTCTAGTGTACTTTCTTGTACCTTAGAAAGTTCCTCGATCTGATCTTTCATTTTCTCTCTATCTTTTTTATTTTCCTTTATCTCCTTCTGTACCCGCTTTTGTTGTTCTTCGACTACCTGCACCTTATTATGCAATTCCTTCATCTGCCCAGATAAGTCAGTTGCTAATTCTGCCAATTTTTCTCCTATATTTTTTTCACTTTCCTTCACTGTCTCTTTAACCTCTCTTCTTATTTCCCTTATTTCTGTCAGGATTTTTGCCAACTCTCCTTCCCCTTCTATATCTGCTTTGGAAGGTCTTCTATCTACTGGCGTCGTCACTTTCGGGGGTTTATGTGCCATTGTTCTATATAGATGTTTACCAAACCTTTAACTATATTTCCCACTTTAAACTTCACCTTCAAAGCTATTGCACAATTTGCCGCAGTTCACCACATTTCCAGTTTAGGATTTTAAATCTCCGTTAGCATACCACCCCAACCGTCACCCCCACACAGTAGTGAACACTCCTTCTCCAAGGCTCTAGAACAGAGGATGACAGTAGATCTTCCACCTTTTAGATACTTGGCAATCCCTTTACTTTGTTAGTGTTCACTCTCTCGAGGGGCTCTCCGTCGTCCACCAGTTCACCACTAGAAGAAAAATTTTTAACTCCCTTTTCGGCTTTATTCTTGTAATCCTGGGACTTGAAGTTTGCCTTCCCACCCCTTAGTTTTCTTAGTTTGTATCAAGTTACTCGAAAGACTCACACTGTTGCAGCAGTTGCTCCGCTCAGTCACTGTTACAGTTGCAGTCCTGTACCAGCTCAGTCTTTTATAAATCAAAGGAAATCAAAAGTCTTAGTCAGGCCAGGGGGTCGGAAGCTAAAAAAAACGACCTCTTCAGTCACTTTTTTCCAACTTGTAAAGCGCTCACCCTTGCTCCTTCCCACTCCGGAGCCGTCTCCTCCAGTCGCCGCTCCTCACAGTTGTTTCTAATCAAACTCACTCAGGGCGTTCAAGTCCGTGCGCCATTTTCCAGCATCTTCTGAAAGAATTCCCTTGCCTTAGAAAATTTAAATAAATTTACCGTCCTTTCCAGCTCCTTCCTGCATATTAACCCAAGTTTCTGTTGATCGTCTATTTTCATGCAGCGGAGTCTGGAACAATTGTAAATCCCGGGAGACTTTGCCGCTTCTCCTGCAGGCTAGCGTGTTCCCTGTACTCGCGACTCAATCCTGTGCCTCCCGGACCTTCTCTGCGGTCCGGTGTTTCACCAGGAGAATCGCCAAGAGTGCAGTGGGAAACTTTAGTCCCAGAGTTTCTCCTCTCTGGGGTTTGAGGTTTGCGTCGCCTTCACAAAACCTCGCAAATAGCCTTCCAAAGCTCAGGATCATCTAACGAGATCGATCCTGCGCTCCTTCCCGGGCCGCGGCAAAACCGGAAGAAGAAAATTGCGAAGAAAATTTCAGAGGATGTGGCTGGCACGGCAAAACACGCCTGAAAACCGCACACCACTTTAAATTGTTCTCCGAGATGTGGAGAGGAGGAAAAAGGAAAACCGGGAAATTCCAGGATCAAATCAGAAACTAGGATGGATTCTGTGATTCCAGGACTGTTCCTGGAAAATCAAAAAACTGGGAGGTGTAATCATATTTGCTGGACTGATTTCACCAAGGGGTGAATAAGCAAACACTTGCCATTTCCATTCCTTTTACATCCCTACTGTGGTCAACCAGACCTCTTTTTAAGATATTTTGCCTTGGGCAGGAGCTGACTGAATGAACTAGCTCCCTCCAGCTATGGACACTGTGCAGTGTGGGGAGGAAAAATCAACTCCATCCAATGAGTCTGAAGCGGTTCTTGGCCCTCTTTCCGGTGATCATGGGGAGAAGGCTGGGAGTGAACAAGTCCACGGTCAGATGCAGCTGCTGCATCCCATTGGTGGCTTCCAAGGTCATTGTGGTCAACACAAGGAAGGAAGAAAACAAACAAGGAAGAACTCAAAATGCAGTGGGGTCTCTTTGACTATATGGATCTATCACTCATGACTTCCTTCATTCTGTTGGAGTTCACCATCTGAACCAACCCCAATATTCTTCTAATAGCCTGCAATGCCTCTGATTTCCATAGGTCAGCATGTGGTGTCAACCAGGGAAGCTCCTTCCTCCTTTATCACTTGAAGGCTGCAAACAAGTTCCTGAATGAATGGAGAGAAAGCAGCCTGAAGACTTTGATGTGCTGGAATGCTTTCAAGAGAGACTTTGGGCATGGCATTAACAATATTAACGTGCTTCCTGGAATGGCTTTGTAGCTGGGAGGGCTTCCATCCTCCCCTCTCTTGCAGAGGGCTGCAAGAAACAACAGAAGACACTTCAACAAGAGTGGTGGGGAGACAATGAGTGCCGCAAATGAGCTGCACTGGTAGCAGCAGAAGAGGGAAGAAAGGAGACCTTCATCGAAGGCGAGAAGCAGGAGGAGGGCCCTGGTTATCAGATTCCACTCCCCCAATTTCTGTCATTAGCTGAGGTTTTCACAACCTGAGGTGAGAAGTCACCAAAGGAGCTGTTGTCCTGCTCTGTGACAAAGCAAAGCAAAGCCAGGCCAGGCCAAACTCAAGCTGGGTGCAGGGCAAGGTTTCAGTCTGGACACCCTGAAGCAAGACGAGTTTGGGAAGGATTCAGGCTGAGTGCAAGGCTCGGGGTGGGCCCTAAGTAGGGCCTGATCTGGCAGCCTCTTTTGTCCTTATGATATTGAGCACTTCTCTTGAAATAGAAAAAAGCAAGAAAACCTGAATGGGTTCTTTGGCCTTAATATCCTTCTGCTTCCCATTCCACCCAGATTGTGCCCAGTGTTTCTGATGAGGCACATTTCCCCTGCCGTTTTTTCCCCTTCCCCTTCATGTGATCAGCCACAGAAGATGATGGTGATGCAGCTTGAGTTGAGCCCACTCTTCCTCTAGACTGGGGTGGGGGTGGGGACCTGTGCTGCACCAGGTGTTCCTAAACTCCAGATCCCATCATCCCTGAGTATTTTTTTTAATAAGAATTTATTGAAATTTTCAAATAAAAAGACAGAAAAAAACATGAAAACATACAACATACAACTACAAACCACTACAAAACAAAATACAACATATAAACTACACCTAACTAAACAAAAATAAAAACAAATTTCAAAATATACTAAACTTATTCCAATCTTACTTAATAGACTTCCTCAAACCCTCTCTTCAGTGTTCATTTCAGATATACTTTAGTAACTTTGTAACAACTTTAAGTCTTCTTTAAAAACTTATCTACCTCATTATCAATCTCTATTAATCAAAACTTATTTTAATAATACAAAAAACCTTAATTCCTACATCTACCACACACAAGATTTCACTTTCTTGGGTTCCATGATCACTGCAGATGGTGACAGCAGTCACGAAATTAGAAGACGCCTGCTTCTTGGGAGAAAAGCAATGACAAACCTAGACAGCATCTTAAAAAGCAAAGACATCACCTTGCCAACAAAGGTCCGTATAGTTAAAGCTATGGTTTTCCCAGTAGTAATGTATGGAAGTGAGAGCTGGACCATCAAGAAGGCTGATCGCCGAAGAATTGATGCTTTTGAATTATGGTGCTGGAGGAGACTCTTGAGAGTCCCATGGACTGCAAGAAGATCAAACCTATCCATTCTCAAGGAAATCGGCCCTGAGTGCTCACTAGAAGGACAGATCCTGAAGTTGAGGCTCCAGTACTTTGGCCACCTCATGAGAAGAGAAGACTCCCTGGAAAAGACCCTGATGTTGGGAAAGATGGAGGGCACAAGGAGAAGGGGACGACAAAGGATGAGATGGTTGGACAGTGTTCTCGAAGCTACTAACATGAGTTTGGCCAAACTGCGGGAGGCAGTGAATGATAGGCGTGCCTGGCGTGCTCTGGTCCATGGGGTCACGAAGAGTCGGACACGACTGAACGACTGAACAACAACAACAACCACACACATCCTATTTTAACTTAACCTATTATTGCTTTCACCTCAACTGTCCACTGATCCACTGATTCCATTCAAATCTCTATCTTTTCACGTTTCTTTAAATTTCTTCCACTCTTCTTGCACCTTTCCCTCCCTCTGATCACGGAGTTTCGCTGTCAGTTCTGCGAGATCCATATATTCTATCATCTTGATCTGCCAGTCTTCAACTGTTGGTAGCTCTTCAGTTTTCCAATTTTTTGCAATCAAAATTCTAGCTGCTGTTGTGGCATACATAAAGAAAGTTCTGTCCTTACTGGGTATCTCATGGTTGGTCATGCCCAGCAGAAAGGCCTCTGGTTTCTTAGAGAAGGTGTTTTTCATTGTAAATTTTCTCCCAGAAGTCCTTTACCTTTGGGCATGTCCACCACATGTGATAGAAAGTACCTTCAACCTGCTTACACTTCCAACATTGATTACTCACATTATGGTACATCTTAGCTAATTTGACTGGTGTTAAATACCATCTATAAATCATTTTCATCATATTCTCTCTTAATACATTACATGCAGTAAAATTGATTCCTTCCCTCCACAGTTTTTCCCAGTCCTCCATCATTATATTATGACCCACATCTTTAGCCCAGTCAATCATCACTGATTTAACCATTTCATCTTTTGTATGCCACTCTAATAACAGTTTATACATTCTAGAAAGATTCTTTGTGTTTGGTTCAATTAATTCAGTTTCCAACTTAGATTTTTCCGTTTGAAAACCTTGTTTTTTATCCAATTTGAAAACCTCATTTATCTGGTAATACTGTAACCAGTCAGTAACACCTTCCTTCAACTGCTCAAAACTTTTCAACTTAAAGTTCTGTCCTTCTTGTTCCAATATATCGGTATATTTCAGCCATCTTGCAGACATGTTAGGTCTTTTATAAGCTTTAGCTTCCACTGGAGACAACCATCACAGAGTTTTCCTCTCTAACAAGTCTTTGTTCCGCATCCAAACCTGATACAAGGAATTTATTATAATATGATTTTTAAACGCTTTATGAGCTTTAACTTTATCATACCAAAGATAGGCATGCCAGCCAAATACATTATCATGTCCTTCCAAGTCCAAGACGTCTGTATCCTCTAACTTAATCCAGTCTTTCAACCAACAAAATGCTGCCGCCTCGAAATAAATCCTTAAATCTGGCAGGGAAAATCCCCCTCTCTCTTTAGAATCCGTTAAGATCTTATATTTAATTCTGGGTTTTCCCCCCTGCCAGATAAATCTTGATAAATCTTTTTGCCATTTTTTGAAGCAGTCCACCTTATCTATAATCGGAAGTGTTTGAAATAGAAACAACATCTTGGGTAGGACGTTCATCTTTATGGCTGCTATCCTGCCCATCAAAGACAATTTTAATCTTGTCCAGCTCTCCAAATCTCTTTTAATCTCATTCCATAGTTTCTCATAATTGTCCTTAAACAATTCACTCCTAAATATTTTACCTTTTTAACAAAACTTAATCCAGTTTGTTCTTGTAATTTCTGCACCTGCATAGATGTCATATTTTTTGTCAGAACCTTTGTTTTTGTTTTATTTAATTTAAATCCTGCTACTTGTCCAAACATCTCAATTGTCTCTAAAGCTTTAGGCACACTGGTTTCAGGATCCTGTAGGGATAATACTAAATCGTCCGCAAAGGCCCTCAATTTATATTCCTTCTCTCCCACCCTAATTCCTTTTATTTGCTTCTCTGATCTAATCCTGGTCAAGAGTACCTCCAGGACCGTAATGAATAGTAGCGGGGAGATAGGGCACCCTTGTCTCGTGCCTTTTTCAATTCTAATTTCTTCGCATATCACATTATTTACAATAATTTTAGCTTTCTGTTCTTTATAAATGGCATTAATGCCATTCATAAATCTATCACCGACTTTCATCTTTTCCAAATTCTTTTTCATAAAAGTCCAAGATATATTGTCAAAGGCCTTCTCCGCATCTATAAACATCAATACTGCTTCTGTATTAATCTTTTTTCTAATCTCTCTAATATATCCACAATATTCCTTGTATTGCTTTTTATATGTCTTCCAGGTAAAAATCCCGCTTGATCCTTGTGAATATATTCTTTCAACACTCTCTTTAACCTTGTGGCCATGACATTCGCAAAAAATTTATAATCCACATTCAGCAATGATATAGGTCGATAATTCTTCATTAAGGTTTTATCCGAATCTGGTTTCAAAATCAATGTGATATACGCTTCTTTCCATGAATCCCTGAGTATTGGCCCTGCTGGCTGAGGTTGATGGGAGCTGGAGTCCAACAAGACACGGAGGGTTGCTGGTTCCCCATCCCAAGCTTAGAATTAGCTCCCTCATGCCTTCCTTATAGAGACGTGGGTGGCGCTGTGGTCTAAACCACTGAGCCTTGGGCTTGCTGATCAAAAGGTCAGTGGCTCAAATCCCTGTGACAGGGTGAGCTTCAGTTGCTCGCTCCCAGCTCCTGTCAACCAAGCAGTTTGAAAGCACGCCAAATAGGTACCGCTCCGGTGGGAAGTTAAACAGCTTTCCGTGCGCTGCTCTGGTTTCTCCAGAAGCGACTTAGTCATGCTGGCCACATGACCCAGAAAAACTGTCTGCGGAGCAGACAAACGCTGGCTCCCTCGCCCTGTAAAGCGAGATGAGCGCTGCAACCCCAGAGTCATTCGCAACTGGACTTAACTGTCAGGGATCCCTTTACCTTGCCTCCCTTTATTTCCCTGCAGTTCTGTCCTTCACTTTCTCCTTTCATCTTCCCTTCCTTCCCTGCAGGCTACACCAGAGTCACATGGCTGTGATAAATGAGCTTAATCGGCACAGAAAATTAATCACATTGTCATGCTGACAGAGGGAGCGGCAGCTGTATGAAATGCCTGGATCCCTGGCAAATTTATCACCATGGCTAGAGTCTGGCCACTCCCAACTTAACACTTCTCCTGCCATTCTTCTCAGCTCTGGGCATGCCCAGTGGCGCCAATAGATGCAATAGCATGCAAGGGACATAGGACATAGACAGAGTCATCCGTGGCTTTAATTGTGTGTTCCCAACCTTCACCCACATTGTCGTATTGTACAGTGGCTAAGAAATGGAACCCATGGCAGAGCATGGTAGCTGGGCTTATTGACTTCTATGATAAATGAACACCCCACCTTTCCACTGTATAAACACACGAGTTGGCTTACAAAAGCACTAAATATAATGCTGAAATGCAGTAGCAACAATAAATATTATTTTATTTTACACCTGCACAATGGTGGAGAATTGCAGCCAAAGGCTGGGAAGCCTCTCGACTTCTTCATCTGGCCTTGGGGATATTCCCCATAACATGCTGCTCAGCACTCCTTGCCTGCTCCCTCCTTGAGTACTTTTGCCTGCAGGAATATGACCTTGAACCGACATAAACCAGCCTGGAGGGAGAGAACCTGCAGTGGCTGTGCAGGAATCTCCATCGTTGGCATGTCTGGAATGTAGGCAGCTGGACAAAGGGAAGAGCTGTATCTAGTGCTATGACTGGGCACAAAGGGCTGTGTGTCTTGCCTTGTGGCAGTGAATTTCCAGAGTTCTAGTATCTCCCAAGGAGCTTCACCAAACACTGAGTCCTACAGTGTATCTGACATTAACCATTCATCCCGAGGACTTGAGTTTTCCATAGAAGTGACAGCGTGTTGTCAGTACTAGCTACTACAGAACAGCACAAAACATGTGCATGTGGGCAAAATGGTTAAGTACAGTCATACTTCAAGTGACATGAAAGAGATCTTTGTGGATGGCTCCCTGAAAACATCCATGCAGCGCATGGTATCCTATTGAGCATAAAATGCAAGCTAAGTGAGAAAAGGGAATGAGAGTTGACAAGCCAAATATTCCTTTCAGGTCTAGTTTTGTGCTTTTAAAACATGAAGAGGTCAGCATCTAAAGTAATTAATATTATTTGAATATTTAACCAGTCTTGCTGCTCTGTCTATATATCAGCTTTATCTTCTTTGCCATCCTGCCCAAGAAGACCTTCAAAGCTGTTCAGGCTGGGGATGTGGCCAAGACTCATACTTTTGCTATAGGAAAGCAAGTCTCAGGGGCTTCTAATGCTCACCTGGATTCTTCTCTGGCTCAGAAATCGAATTGCATTGGCTCAGCAATAAGCACAGCTATTCTCTGTTTTTGAGCAGAAATAGCATGACTTATTCTGAGCCAGGAACAGATGACTCTGTGTTCTCAGTCCATGTCACATCTGCATGTTTTTACCCATAATTCAGTTTCCATCTGCTTCTGCATCAATCTGTGATTTTTTAAAAGTGTTGAAATGTTATTTTCTCTCAAAATATGTATTTAAAGATGTACTTTGATACATGTTGAGAAGCATGTCACAATTTTGGAAGAAGTGCAGAATTCATTGGATAGCTGAGGGATCCGGGACACACATTGTGGCCAGAACAACATCTGTTCCTGCAACAAAACTTACTCTTGCTCCCGGCCTTCTGCATTCCCCACCACCATGTGCACACACAGGTCTACGCTGGAGTCTTCCCCAACCCCTTGGTTGAGGCGTGTCTTTGAGGAGCACAGCAGGGTGGTGTGTGAGGGCAAGTTCCACTGCACCAGTGGAAGGCATTCTTCTGGCACAATGACTTTTCTGGACTCAGTCCTAAATTCCAAACCTCACTTTACTCTGAGAGGTGAAGATTAGGTAATATTGTATAGGAATCAGAAGAGGTGGATCACTAGCTCAAGCAGTTCAAGGCCACTAGGTGAGTCTGTTGGTCCCTCAAGGGGATCAGGTAGCTTCCTGGTTCACAGCACCACCAGACATGCTGTGTGGATTGGGGCAAGGAAGGCAGGCTGAACACCTTCAGCCCCAGTCAAACTGCTGCTCAAGGGTGTGCTGGTCCTACCATTAGGCAGAGGGAGGCACCTGCCTCAGGTGGCAAGTGTGGTCATGGAGGACATGGAGCTGTGTGTGCCATGTGACCTGCCTGGCTAAGCTCATCTGCTGCTGGTCTCTACTCCATTGGAGGGCCTTGCGCACATTGCCAGGGCTGAATAAAGTTCCAGCAGCCAATACAGTCTGTTTCTGCATATGCATTTTTTTGCTTATGAATTTGTGGGGGCAGTGAGGGGTGGGACACTCTTGCTTTTCACATAAGCCAGCCCTGATCCTGTTAAGCTGCTAGCTTGACTATCCTACCAAGGATGTGGTAATTTATTTGCAGCTTAAGGGCCACCTTCCTTTCTAAAGCAAACTTTTAAGGGCCACATGCCAGTGTTGGATGGAGCCAGGAGCAAAACATTCCTCTCTCTCCCCTCCATCTAGGCAAGCAAGAAGCACCATCTGTGTTCAAAGCCACATCCTAGTGAGATAAAAATACTCAAGGCAAGACCGAGGAGGGGTGTGTGGCCCAGGAAGAGTCCTGAGGGCCAGACAGAAAGGGCTGGGGGCTTGCATTTGGCCCCCGAGCCAGGAGTTCCCCATCCCTGCCCTTTTTGAAATGAAATTCCGCCCATGAGTCCTTGGTTGGAGCAACTGTTTTGCAGTTAATTGCTGCTTGACATTCTAACGTTTACATCCCAGCATTTACCTTTCCTCACCTCTGTGGCCCGTTCTTTTGGAAGGTTCTGCAATGTGCTGAAGATCTCTCTGCTGTGCTTCATTCAGAAATGCTTTTTTCATGTGGGGCATGCAGTTCCATGCTTTGCAATTAAGAGTGGCTGCAGTCAATCTTGAGTGCAGGGAGGGAAGTGAGGTTCATAAGAATCAAGATTTATTGGCTCCTTAGCAGCCTGCCCACTTGTTACAATTTATACAGGTAATTACGTGTTCACTAGTATGCACAGTCCTTGCTGTGAAGGTTACAGAAAAAAATCCTGACTTGGCTTATTTATTGCTTCTGTGTCAAAGCTTGCAGCAAAGCAGAAGCCTTGGCTTTGCAGTGATCTCATGGTCCTGCATTTTCTCCATCTTATAACGTCTTACAGGCTCTGTCTTACCATGTCATATTACTGGGACTGATCCAAAATGGGAAGGGGGGGGTTGCTTTTCCCAAACACCCCCCTCTGCTCTGAAAAGCACCCCCCTCTTCTGGTGATCATTGAGGCAGGGATTTGAGAAAGGTGTGAAAATGTTCCTTGCCTGCCTTGCGAGAACAGGGCCATTGCTTAGCAACAGAGCTGTTCCCTCTCCTCCCTGCACTCATTTAGGATGACTTTAATAGTGGTCATAAAACATCAGCTCCCTTAAGCCTTCAGTGGCATAATCATGCCAGCAAATCTGGTTGGCTACATGCTGCTGTGACATCAGTCTACTCCTCATGGGATCCCTGACTGGCTGGGACACCCTGAGGAAGCAGTGAGTATGGACCAGGGACGGCAGGGGGCAGGGCAGGGAAAGAGGAGCAAGAGCTGAGAACTGATGGTGGAGCTGGGGTGATTAACATGGCTCGTGGGGTTTGGGGAAAGGCATTTGTGCCATCTGGAAGCCTCCCCCTTAAAAACAGCAACCCAGAACTCTGCACACACAATGCCTGGGAATCATCAACAACAGCAAAAATGGGCAGGGTGCTGGTGTTGTGGTGCCGCTTCATCAATCAGACCACGTAATTCAGAACCCCAGAATCCATGAATAAAATTGCATCAGGAGAAGGCTCCTCCTACCCCAGTTTCCTCCTCCAGGCCCGGTTAGAAAGACCACAGAGGGAAGCTGCAACCCGGCATCCAGTTTTCTGGGAGCAAGTCCCATTGGACTATGGGGGTTACTTTTGAGTAGACATGTGTAGGATTGCACTGCTTAGCCTGGAGGAGAGAAGGTGCTGGATGAGTCCAACTCGTGATATTCTTTCCACAGTAATCACTGCATCGCCCACTGCGTGACTCTTTTGGCTAAGGCAGGAGCACATTAACCTGGTTTGTCTTGTG